>NC_092054.1:128240282-128454930 GCF_003086295.3 Arachis hypogaea | reverse complement strand
TAGAAAATTAATTTCGATTTGAGTTATCCTTTACTAAGTAAGGGAAGGTAAAACAAGTTGGAGTGCTGTTCTATTCATAAGTCCCAATCCACTCTGGGGAGGATGGTGTCAGGAATTAGAGAGCAATCCAACAATAACCCAATTACAACCTTTCTCTTAAACCTTCCAACTCAAAGGTTCCTTTCAATCAACTCCCCATCAAGTTAGGGAACTACTCACTCATGTAAAGGTAAAATTCATAGCATATGAAAAGAATTAAAGAAAGACATTGTAAATAAAAATTAAAAATAATCAATTAAAAATAAAAGTGATCCTTGTATAAATAATCCTAAAAATATTCCAATGGTAAAATTAAACAAAGCAAGGAACATGGAAGAATAAGCCAAGTAAAGAAAACGAACTAGAATGACGAAGTCTTGATGAGGTAATAACTCTTCTCAATATCCCAATGCAAAAAGCTAGAGAAACTAAAAATCCTAAGAACTATGAATGTGTAGAGAGAAAACCTAGAGGAGGAGTAAAACTAGATCTAAAAACTAAAACTGTGTAGAATGTATGTTGTTCTTGGTTTCTGCATGTTCTCTGGCTCTAGTCTGCTGTTCCGGGCCGAAACTGGGTCAAAATAGGGCCCGAAATCGCCCCCAGCAAATCTGCAAATTATGCAGATCGCGCACGTCACGCGATCGCGTCGCTCATGTGGACGCGTCATTTGCGTTTCTGCTTTGCCACGTGGACGCGTCGTCCATGCCTCCGCGTCGCTCGTGCTTTTTCATTCCGCGCGGTCGCGTCGTCCATGCGGCCGCGTCGCTTCTCATTGGTCATCTCTTCAATTTCTTGTGTTCCTTCCATTTTTGCTAGCTTCCTTTCCAATCTCCAACTCATTCTTGCCCTATAAAGCCTGAAACGCTTAACACACAGATCACGACATTGAATGGAATAAAGGAAAAGTAAAATGTATAATTAAAAGTCTCTAGGAAGCAGTTTTCACTCATGTAATAATTTCAGGAAGGAAATATAAATGCATGCTATATTAATGAATAAGTGGGTCAGGATCATGATAAAACCACACAATTAAACACAATATAAACCATAAACAGTGGTTTATCAACCTCCCCACACTTAAACATTAGCATGTCCTCATGCTTAATTGAAGGAGATGAAGTAAATAAGTATGAACAGGCAGAAACTCATGCAATGCAATGCAATCCTATATATATATGAATGCAACTATATGATTCTTGTCCACTTGATCAAAAGTAAATAAGTTCTTCAAAATAATTATAATTCAAATTCCACTAATTTAATTCTTATAAAGTAAGAGCAGATAAAAATGCAAAAGGATAGCTCATGAAAGCTGGGAACATAGAAATTCAAGCATGGAACCCTCACTGATGGTATATGTACACTCTAGTCTCTCTAGTGTATAGGGTAATCACTCTATCCTTCTCTAATCATGCTCTCTAACTTTTGTTTTTCTCCTAATCAATCAACAACAGTTAACATACCAATGCAAACATCATGAGGTCTTTTCAAGGTTGTAATGGGGCTAAGGTAAAGGTAGGGATACATATATGGTCAAGTGAGCTTATAGATTGAATCTTTAATTAACCCAAGCTTCAACCCAACCTATATATTTCACATAACTTTAGAATTCATGCCTAGCTACCCAGAATTCCCCTTTTACATTCCATACTCATGTATCAACCTTTTTTTTATTTTAATTTTTATCATATGTGCGTTGATCCTTGAATTCTTAATTCAGCATTGGGGTAATTTTGTCCCCTTATTTATTTATTGGTTTTTTTTTAACATAAAAATAAACATAGCTTAACAATGCACATAGATTTTTAATTCTTATAGTTTCACATGAGTAGGTATCCAAATTCCCATTGTATTATCATGACACATTCCCTTAATAACTTTTGTTCCCACAATTTCCCATACTTAACTAGCACACACAATTCTATCTTAAGCTAACCAAAGATTCAATTTGGGATATACAATTATTTTTCCGCTTAAGGCTAGTAATGTGGTGAAATATAGAACAAATGGGATTTAAAGGCTCAAAGTGGTTAACAAAGGTAATTGAAAAGGGTAGGCTTAATTTGGATAAGTGAGTTTAAATGAAAGATGGCCTCAATCATATGCAAGCATATAAATATAATAAATATTGGACATATAGGATGAAACAAAATACAGATTACAATCATAGAGAAGTAAACACACAAGAATAAATTAATTATGGTTAAATAGTGTAACCATGCATAAAGGCTCAAATCTTCACAGGTTGTATGTTCTTTAGCTCAAACATCATGTTCCAAATACAACTTCAAGCAAATTTATCATAAAAAATTTTAAAAATTAGTGAAATTTGTTCCAAAGATAGAGTCTTAGAAGAAACTTATTGTCTTTTCAATCAAGTAGAGCATGCATGCAACTAACCTATTACTATGCAATTTATCTTATTCTATAAAAGAAAGAAAATCTAACTAAATATCCTAATTTATTGGTGCTAGGGAAGAGAAATTACCTCCGGAAGTCAGGTACTGACCGACCTCCCCACACTTAAGGCTTTGCACCGTCCTCGGTGCCATCTGTCAGGAACAGGGGTGGGCTGGTAGCAGTATCTCCACAGTCGGGACCATCATGGCTCCCTGTGCTGGTAAAAGAAGTGGAGTCCGGGGTGTTTGAGTCCTTGAATTTTCCCTTGAGTAGCTCCTTGAGGTGTTTGAATCGGTGCTCGTTACGGCGCTCTCTTAACTTCGCTTTCTGTCCTTGCCGATCCAACCTTTTGATTATCTGCTGGAGCAGTTCATCTGTTGTAGGTGCTTGTGGTGTTGAAGAAGGGATGTCTTCAACTGGAGCAGTGGGAAGGCTTGTAGTGGCTGCTGAAAGTCTGAGGTATTTCCCATTAGGGACATACTGATCATCCCGTGGAAGCATGGCTTTGGTGTCTCTAGCTCTGTAGGAAACTCCAGCTGCTGAGACAAGATCTGAGACCAAGGTGGGAAAAAGTAAGTTGCCCGCGATTTGTACGTGTCCCATGGCATTCCGGATATGTCTTGGTAGATTCAGAGGCTGGTCGGTAAGGATGCACCATAGTAGAACGGCCATGTCTGCAGTGAAGGAGGACTCGTGAGTGCTCGGAAAGACGTAATGGGACATGATCTGTGCCCATACGCGAGCCTCCATGGTAAGTGCTGAAGCCAATATACCCTTAGGGCAGGTACGATGGTATCCGTAGATCCAACGGCTGCCAGGTAGTGCGATAACTCTGAGAACAACTTCCCAGTCAAATTGGTACATCTGGCACTTGAGTGCGGCTTCTTGAAAGGCATCCATTCCTTCTGGAATAGGGGGAAGACTCAAAGCTTGTTGAATAGCCTCTTCTGTAATGGGGACTTGCTTTTGACGGACAAAGACAGACTGCAGGCTGGGCAGGTAGAAGTTAGAGTAGAACTTGACTATCCAAGAAAGATTGACCTGCTTCTGTTGTCTCTGTAGGAAACCCCATTATCTTCGTTCAATTTGTGGCTCAACAAAAGTAGCAATATTGGGCGGGAGGATAAGAAGGTGTTCGTTGTTGTAACTCCTTTAAACTAGAATAGGGAACATCTGCTCACAATAGCGATTGGAAAATCGTGCAGTGTCCTTTGCTGGAAAGGCTTTCTCCTTTTCATCAACCTTTATGATCCTCTTAACTCTTTTTGTTGAGGGCTTGACTGCAGTTGAAGAAGGCTCTGCCACTAGTGCTCTTTTAGTTCCTCTTCTTGCTGGTAGTTTGGGAGTGGCTTTCTCTTTTCCTTTCTTGGTGGCCATCCTGAAAAAGGGAAGAGAAAGTAAATTAAATTCAAAGAGATAGATAGCAATGAAGAGAATGAAAAAGGGTGGTTATAAATGCACATTAAAAGGTAAATGATGTTAACACACGCTCATGAGTACATGTGAAAGATCATTAATGGAAAATAATTAGTGCATATGATGACAAGTGAGTGCAAGGTGTTTATTGGCATGCTGGCAAAGGGCATGAGTAGCATAGACCAAGCATTACTTTGTAACAAACCATCACGTTTGTATTGACAATTAAATTCAATTAATATAATAGTAAAGGGAATTTGTGAAAAGCAAGCATTGAATAGTAGAATAACATAGAGAAGTGCATAATGCCATATGGGCTTTTTCACAAATACATAGCATGCATGGTGAAGAAGGTATAGAAAGTATTAAAGTGAACATGCAAGCAACCCTTTAAAGAAAATAATATATAATTGTCAAACAATTTGCAACAATCCACAAGCATATAATGAGGAATAATGACAAATAAAATTCCAACACCATGTAAAAAAAAGAAAGAAGAAGAAGGAAAATATGAATAATGAAAAGAAAAAGAAAAGAAAAGAAAATAACATATAAAATAAGAAGAATGAAAGAAAAGAAAAGGGGGAAGAAGAAAATAAAACCTGGTTAATGGAGGTGAGGGAGAGAGAGTGAAAGGTGAGATAGAAGGAAGAAGGGAGGAGGAAGAAGTAAGGAGAGAAAACAAAAATTAGGATTAGAGAGGAAAAAGATAAGATATTTTGGCAATTCAGGTTGAGCTGTGCGGCGCAAGCGACGCGGTCGCGTGGGGCACGCGTTCGCGTGATTGCGCTTCAAGTAAGGTGACGCGATCGCGTTGGTCACGCGGTCGCGTGACCCATGTTAGGCTTCTGGCGCGAGTGCAGCCTCGCGCCTGCACAACTCTCTGTTCAAATTGATGTATTTGCCAAAATTGGGGTAACGCGATCGCGTGGGGCATGTGATCGCGTGAGTGGGCAGTTTATGGGGTACGACGCGGCCGCGTGGGGCACGCGGTCGCGTGAGGGGGATTGCGCGTCCAGCGCCAGTCCAGCACCACTCTAGCACAACTTTCAGCTGTGCACCCGTTTTACATCGAAAATCAGGGCACGCGGTCGCGTGGGAGGCCATTATGCCCATACGATGCGGACGTGTCGGCGACGCGATCGCATGGGCTGATTTATGCCACTGGCACTCCTCCAGCCACGCTCTAGCATGACTCTCTGTTCGTTTTTATTTTTTTCTCTCATCTCCTTGCCACGCGGACGCATCGCTGATGCGGTCGTGTCGCGTAGCTTTTTTTTAAATATGTTAATGCAGATGCACGAAAATACTAATAAAGAGAAGAGTTATTGAATAAGAAAAATTAAAAATAAAGAAAAGAACGATCATACCATGGTGGGTTGTCTCCCACCTAGCACTTTGCTTTAACGTCCGTAAGTTGGACGCTCCACTAGCTCAGTCTGTGGCTATGTGGGGATCTTCCAAGAGGAAGATCTCGAGTTCCTTGTCTTTCTTCCACTTTTCGCCATGGTATAGCTTTAAACGATGTCCATTAACTTTGATAAGCTCCGAGCTCAAAGGATGGATAAGGTGATAAACTCCGTACAGTTCGGCCTTCTCTACTCTGTATGGACCTTCCCATCTTGATCTCAACTTGCCTGGCATGAGCCTCAGTCGAGATTTATAAAGGAAGACTGAGTTCCCAGGTTGGAACTCTTTCCTCTTGATGTTCTGGTCATGTACAGCCTTCATCTTCTCCTTGTGTAGTCTTGAGTTCTCATAAGCTTCTAGACGAAGGCTCTCCAGTTCTTGCAGTTGCAACTTCCTTTCAGCTCCGGCTTTCTCAATTCCCATATTGCACTCCTTGACTGCCCAAAAGGCTTTGTGCTCTATTTCTACTGGGAGATGACAAGCTTTTCCATAAACTAAGCAAAAAGGACTCATCCCAATGGGTGTTTTGTATGCTGTTCTGTATGCCTAGAGTGCATCTTGTAGCCTGGTGCTCCAGTCTCTTCTATGAGGCTTTACTATCTTCTGTAAGATGTGCTTTATCTCTCTATTTGACACCTCGGCTTGCCCATTGGTCTGAGGATGGTATGCTGTTGCAACCTTATGAATTATCCCATGCTTCTTCATTAGTCCTGTCAGTCTCCTGTTACAAAAATGGGTGCCTTGATCGCTCACGATTGCTCGTGGGGATCCAAAGCGACAGATAATATGGTTTCTCACAAAGGAAACAACAGTGTTAGCATCATCACTTCCACCCATTTGGAAACATAATCCACAGCTAACAATATATAAAAATAACCATTAGAATTTGGAAATGGACCCATGAAGTCAATGCCCCAAACATCAAAGATTTCACAGAAAAGCATATATTGTTGAGGCATCTCATCCCTCTTGGATATATTACCAAATTTTTGGCATGGGAGGCAAGATTTACAAAATTCAGCAGCGTCTCTAAAAAGAGTAGGCCACCAGAATCCACAGTCTAAGATTTTTCTAGCAGTTCTTTGGGGGCCAAAATGTCCTCCACTCTCAGATGAGTGACAGGCCTCTAAGATGGACTAGAATTCTGATTGAGGTACACACCGTCTAATTACCTGATCAGCGCCACATCTCCATAAATATGGGTCATCCCATATATAATATTTAGACTCGCTTTTCAGCTTGTCTCTTTGGTGCTTAGAAAAGTTTAGAGGAAATGTGCGGCTAACTAGATAATTATCTACAGGTGCATACCAAGGAGATACCTCAGATACTGCTTACAGGTTATCAAATGGAAAATTATCATCTATAGGAGTAGAATCATCCTTAATGTGATCAAGGCGACTCAAGTGGTCTGCCACTAAATTCTGGTTACCACTCCTATCCTTTATTTCTAAATCAAATTCTTGTAATAGCAGTATCCAACGTATAAGTCTTGGTTTAGACTCCTTTTTAGATAATAGATACTTTAAAGCTGCATGGTCCGAGTACACTACTACTCTAGTACCAAGTAAATAAGCTCGAAATTTATCCAGAGCAAAAACAATAGCAAGAAGCTCTTTCTCAGTAGTAGTATAATTGGAATGGGCAACGTCTAAAGTCTTAGACGCATAAGCAATAACAAAAGGGTCCTTACCTTCGCGCTGAGCCAGCGCTGCTCCTACTGCATGGCTGGAAGCATCGCACATGATTTCAAGCGGCTGGTTCCAGTCTGGTCCTCTCACAATTGGAGCTTGAGTCAGGGTGGTCTTCAGCTTATCAAACGCTTGTTTGCAATCATCACTAAACTCGAACTCAATATCCTTCTGCAGTAATCTGGATAAGGGAAGTGCTACCTTACTGAAGTCCTTAATAAATCTCCTGTAAAAACCTGCATGGCCAAGGAACGAACGGACTTCCCTCACAGAAGAGGGGTAAGGTAAACTAGAAATAACATTCACCTTTGCTGGGTCTATAGAAATGCCGGTATTAGATACCACATGTCCTAGTACAATCCCTTGTTTTACCATAAAGTGACATTTTTCAAAATTTAATACAAGGTTTGTACTGACACATCTATCCAATACTCTAGATAATCCATCTAAGCAAAGGCTAAAAGAATCACCATAAATGCTAAAATCATCCATAAAAACTTCCATACAGTTCTCAATAAGATCAGAAAAAAGACTCATCATACACCTTTGAAAAGTAGCTGGTGCATTGCACAAGCCAAAGGGCATTCTCCTGTAAGCATAAGTCCCAAAAGAACATGTAAAAGTGGTCTTTTCCTGATCCTCAGGAGCTATATGAATCTGAAAATAACCTGTGTAACCATCTAAAAAGCAATAATGTGATTTACGTGACAGGCGATCCAGCATTTGATCAATGAATGGAAGTGGGTAGTGATCCTTACGGGTGGCTTGGTTGAGACGCCTGTAATCAATGCAGACTCTCCAAGCATTCTGAACTCTAGTTGCTATGAGCTCTCCATGCTCATTCTTCACTGTAGTGACTCCAGACTTCTTGGGCACCACTTGTACTGGGCTAACCCATTCACTGTCTGAAATGGGATAGATGATACCTGCTTCCAATAGTCTAGTCACTTCCTTTTTGACAACTTCCAAGATAGTGGAATTCAATCTTCTTTGGGGTTGACGGACAGGTCTTGCTCCCTCTTCTAAAAATATTCTGTGCTCAGATACTTGAGGGTTGATGCCTACTATGTCTGCCAAACTCCACCCAATTGCCTTCTTATGCCTCCTCAGTACATCAAGTAACCGCTCTTCTTGTTGAGAAGTAAGTTCCCTTGCAATGATAACCGGAAACTTCTGCTCATCTTCAAGATAAGCATATTTGAGATGTGGAGGGAGGGGCTTTAACTCTAACTTCTGATCATGGGCAGGCTCTGGATTATCTGGAGCTTGTGAAAATGGTGAAATGCCCTCATTGTCAGTTAAGAGGGTCCCCACACTTGGACCTTGTCTAGTGTGCCTCTCTTCTAATTCTTCTTTGTGAACTGCAGCTACAGTTTCGTCTATGACATCACACTGGAAGATAGAATGATCTTCTGGAGGGTTGTTTATGACTCCATTCAGATTAAAGATTACTATTCGGCCATCTATTTCAAAAGAGTATGTTCCTGAAAAAGCGTCCAATTTGAATTTTGATGTCTTCAGGAATGGTCTTCCAAATAGGATTGATGATGGCTTATCTGAGTCATTATGGGGCATCTCCAAGATATAAAAATCAGTGGGAAATATAAGCCCTTTAATGTTCACTAAAACATCTTCAGCAACTCCAGCCACTGTAATAATGCTTTTATCTGCTAACACAAAACGAGCTGCCGACCTTTTTAAGGGAGGGAGCCTCAAAATATCATATATAGACAAAGGCATTATACTAACACAGGCTCCTAAATCACACATGCAATCATAAATTACTACTCCACCAATAGTACAACTAACTATACAAGGACCTGGGTCACTACACTTCTCAGGTAATCCTCCCATTAAAGCAGATATGGAACTACCTAAAGGAATAGTTTCTAATTCATGAATTTTGTCCTTATGTATACATAAATCTTTTTGAATATTTCTACCATTTTGAATATTTAGGTACTTATTGAATAACATCAAAAAGAGGAACGGTTACCTCAACCTTTTTGAATATTTCTACCATTTTGGGATCAGGTTCCAGTTACTTCCTAGGCTTCCTTGCAAGTTGTGGAAAGGGAATAAGAGTAGTGTTTTCTGCAGTGTCTGCGCCTTTTGGTGCTTCCTCTTGTGGTTGCACTTCTTCTTCTTCAGCTATGTCCTGTATGTCCTCTTCTTCTTCGACATCTTCTATTTCTACTACCTCTTCAGCTGAGGCGTGTTCTGGTGAGCTTGGCTCCTCCTGATTCCTCTCCTGCAGTGTGGTTCTGGACCTCAGGATGATGGCATTAATGCCTCCCTTTGGATTGGGTAATGGTTGAGAGGGGATTCCAGTGGAGCTTGAAGGTTGGTTACTGAAATTTTGCATTGATCCAATCTGTGAAACAAGAGCTTGCAAAGTAGAGGTCAGACCATTCAGACTGGCATTAATGTTATTCATAATGTTATTTTCCATGGTCTGTTGTCTCCGCTCAAAAGATTGTAGTAACTCTTCATTAGGAGATAAAGAAGAATGAGTAAATTGAGAGGTCTGCTGTTGGGTATTCTGTAGTCCTTGGGACTGCCTCAGGTGAGGTGCTCTGTAAGGTTGGTTCTGCTGCCTGCTGTTGTTATTATTCCACCTCTGATTTCTCTGATTATCTCTGCCTCCTCTATTATTGTTGTCCCTCCAATTCTGGTTAGAATTGTCCTGCCATCCATGGTTATTATTTCCACCTTGATTGTACCCTTGGTTGGGGCGATCATAGAAGTTATGAGTGGAGGCCACCATGTTGTCTTCCTGTTGGAGTTGCGGGCATTCATCAGTATAATGGCTATAATCAGCACAAATTTTGCAAACTCTCTGTGGGACTAACTGTTGGCTTTGCTGTGCTGGAGAAGGTTGAGCTTGCTGAACTTGTTGTTGATTCAATTGCATCTGCTTCAGTAAGTTGGTCATCTCACAGATACTCTGAGTTAGAGCAGCAGTCTCTCTGCTAGAGGATACTTCTGCAACGGCTTTTGAATGGCCTTGCTTCTGTCTGTGGTTCCTAGTGGATTCAGCTAAGTCGCTGATCAATTGCCATGCCTCATCAGTGGTCTTGTACTTCCTCATAGACCCATTGCTAGCACTTTCTAATGTGGTTTTATCTTGGGGCCTCATGCCCTGTGTGACATAACTGAGTAACACTATCTTGTCAATCATGTGGTGGGGGCATGCTTCCAGAAGATTATTGAAGCACTCCCAATATTCAAAAAGAGCCTCGTTGTCATTTTGAACAATAGTGGAAATGTCTTTCCTCAGTTTATCAGTAACTTCAGATGGAAAGAATTTCTCCAAAAACTCTTTTCTGAGCGTATCCCAGTTGGATACATTTGCTAGGGGTTGAGTGTAGTACCACTCTCTTGCTTTTTCCTCAAGAGAAAACCGGAAAGCTTTCAGCAGAATTAAAGTTTCATCTGTACCATCTCGCCTGACAGTAGAACAGGCTGCCTGGAAATCTCTCAGGTGCTTGATAGGCTCTTGAGCGGGTAAGCCATGAAACTTGGGTATCAAATTGAGCAGTGCGGTCTTTATTTCGAAATCTATAGCCACCGCTGGGTGATGCGCTTGAAACGGTTGCATTGTAAAATTAGGGGCTCCTTCCTCCTGAATGGTAACTCTCCTAGGTTCTGCCATGTCGTTTGCACGTGAATCAACCGAATCAGTAGAATGGGAGCTGGTTTTTTCCTCAAGTTCACTTTCAGATCCGCCCTCAGAGCGGACTGACCGACGTCGAGCTCGCCTTATTCGTGAAATAGTCCTTTCAATTTCAGGATCGAATATTAGCAAGCGCGGATCAGGAAGTGAACGTGTCATTTGACGAAAGAAACAGGCAGCTCATAGTAGCAAAATAAAATAAAATGCAAATAAATAAATTCTAATTAATAACTTTAGCACTCTATTGTAACTCCCCGGCAACGGCGCCAGAAATTTGATGCGGGCAGAAATTGGTGAATTAAAAATTATTAGAATATATGCGTTGCAAGTATAGTTCTTAACTCGCCAGAAATCCACCGCTCAATTTAGAAAGGTGTCACAGAAAATTGAAATTTAAAATACTGGGAGTATGAATCCCAGGTCGTCTCCCAACGAGTTGCAGGAAAGGGTGCTATTTTATTAATCAGATGTTTTTGAAAAGGGTTGAGTTGAGTAAACAGGAAATTAAATTGATGAAATTGAATAATGTAAATAAAAGCCTTGACTGGGAGTTGATTACATGGAAGCCCTATTCTTGATGGAACATTCTTAAGATTAGTTGACAATTGAGAGTTATTTCGTTTAGTTATCCTTTACTAAGTAAGGGAAGGTAAAACAAGTTGGAGTGCTGTTCTATTCACAAGTCCCAATCCACTCTGGGGAGGATTGGTGTCATGAATTAGAGAGCAATCCAACAATAACCCAATTACAACCTTTCTCTTGAACCTTCCAACTCAAGGGTTCCTTTCAATCAACTCCCCATCAAGTTAGGGAACTACTCACTCATTGTAAAGGTAAAATTCATAGCATATGAAAAGGAATTAAAGAAAGACATTGTAAATAAAAATTAAAAATAATCAATTAAAAATAAAAGTGATCCTTGTATTAAATAATCCTAAAAATATTCCAATGGTAAAATTAAACAAAGCAAGGAACATGGAAGAGTAAGCCAAGTAAAGAAAACGAACTAGAATGACGAAGTCTTGATGAGGTAATAACTCTTCTCAATATCCCAATGCAAAAAGCTAGAGAAACTAAAAATCCTAAGAACTATGAATGTGTAGAGAGAAAACCTAGAGGAGGAGTAAAACTAGATCTAAAAACTAAAACTGTGTAGAATGTATGTTGTTCTTGGTTTCTGCATGTTCTCTGGCTCTAGTCTGCTGTTCCGGGCCGAAAACTGGGTCAAAATAGGGCCCGAAATCGCCCCTAGCGAATCTGCAAATTATGCAGATCGCGCACGTCACGTGATCGCGTCGCTCATGCGAACGCGTCATTCGCGTTTCTGCTTTGCCACGCGGACGCGTCTTCCATTCCTCCGCGTCGCTCGTGCTTTTCCATTCCGCGCGGTCGTGTCGTCCAAGCGGCCGCGTCACTGCGATTTGATCTTCTCCGCGCGGTCGCGTCGTCCATGCGGCTGCGTCGCTTCTCGCTGGTCAATCTCCTTAATTTCTTGTGTTCCTTCCATTTTTGCTAGCTTCCTTTCCAATCTCCAACCCATTCTTGCCCTATAAAGCCTGAAACGCTTAACACATAGATCACGGCATCGAATGGAATAAAGAAGAAGTAAAATGTATAATTAAAAGTCTCTAGGAAGCAGTTTTCACTCATGTAATAATTTCAGGAAGGAAATATAAATGCATGCTATATTAATGAATAAGTGGGTCAGGATCATGATAAAACCACACAATTAAACACAATATAAACTATAAAATAGTGGTTTATCAGTCTTCATCAAGGTGGCTTGTGCTTGAATCCATCCTTGAACATCCACCAATGCTTGGACTTCCATTGTGCTTCATCATTCAAAGTTAATAACTCCAAGCTTTAATGGAGTTCTTCACAAACCATAGGCTCCCAAAGTTGATCTTCCTTGTACGATCCGGGATCCCACACTTTATTTTCACACCCGTCCTTGAGTTGATCATGGTGGTTTCCTCCGGGTGGCAAGAGAGATAAATTCTCATGGAAGTACCAAACTATCCTCCTAGACCCATCCAATTGAGCATTAGTCCAACCTTTACTCCATAAAGCTTCAACCATAATGAGTCTTGATTTGCAATGCCAACCACGAAACATCTTTCTTTTACGCTTCATCCCATAAAGCATCCTAAGTTGACCATCCGTTTCAAGCAAGCCATATTCAAGTGGGATAATAAAGATAATAGAAATGAGTTTCATCCACTCAAATGAAGGTGTAGATGGAAACCTAGGCAAAGGTGATTCCAAGGGTCTTGCTAAAGCATATTCAATTCCCATCCTCCTTTTTCTAAGGATCTCCACTTCCTCACAAGATCTCTTAATATCAACCCTTTGTTCAACAATTTTATCTAAACATTTTTCCTTAATCAAATCACAAATGGAAGGGTGAAAGACATTTACCTCCACATTACTTTCCATTTCATCGAGAGAAGGTTCTTCATGCTCAAAGGATTCTTCACCACTAAGACTTGATGCTTGATCTTCATCACCAAGGGGACTCAATTCTTGCTCTATTCCATCCAATTCTTCATAAGAGATATGCCTTGGAGGTTGTGCACATTCCTCCTTAGCATCAATTTCAATAATTTTGGAGTGGTTTTCTTCAATCTTAGACTCCCAAGGTGGTTCCGCATCTCCTAAGTCTTCAACTACTTCTTCCTCTTCTTTAATAATCTCTACTTCCTCCTCTTGTTGCATTTCTTACTTTAACTCCTCTTCTTCTCCTTGGAGCTTCAAGTTCACTCCCTCACTAAGCTTCTTCGTTGCTTCTCCACATTCCACAATGGAAGTGCCTTGATCGCATAGGCTTAGGTGGGATGAGACTATGTTGCCAATGGCTTCTACCATGATGGCCATTTTTGCTCTTAACTCCTCAAAATTCTTTTCATCCTCCTCGTGTTGCTTTAAGATATGAGATTCAAGATCCCTTAATTCTAGCATAAAAGCTTCATCAAGGGGTGATGGTGGAAGAGAGGATTTATTGTTTGAGGGGAAGGTATTATAGTCGGAAGGTGGTTGTGGCAAAAAGTAGAATTCATCTTGTGGTTGAAAATTTGCATGCGTTGGAGGTGGTTCTTCTTGTTAATAGTATGGAGGGGGTGGCTTTTGAAAATGTTGATGTTGGAGTAGTGGTGGCTCTATGTGTGGTTCATATGGCTCATATTGTTGTTGGTAAGATGGATATGGATTAGAGTCATATGAAGATGGTTGGTAAGAAGGGGCTTGTGAGTATGGTTGAGGGTTATGTTGGGGATATGGCTCATAGGCGTATGGTGGTGGTTCTTGGAAGTCACAAGGAGATTCACCACAGCCATTAGATTGGTATGCATCATAGAATGGCTCTTCTTCATAGTGCATTGGTGGAGGTTGTTGCCATGAAGATTGATCATATGTATATGGCTCCTCCCACCTTTGATTATCCCATCCTTGATGCACATCTTCATTGAAGTTTCCATTTCCTACAACATAGTTGTAATCACACTCATAGCCAAAGTGAGAATTCATAGTGAAAAGTGAAAATAAGAAACAAAAGCTAACAAGAAATAATGAAACAAAGTCCTAAAACTAGCAAAAACTAACAAGCAATCCAGAAATCAAGCTATTCACAATATTCACATATATACAATAACCAATAACATAACACCATTGCAAATCCCCGGCAACAGCGCCATTTTGATGTGTGAACTTTTGTTGATATAGAATTTCCTCAATTGAATAGATTCTCGCTGCAAGTATAGTTCTAGACCAACAAAGAGTCCTCACATACAAAAATTTAGGTTGTCACAAGAGCAAACCCCAAATAAGAAATAACCGGAGTATTTAGACTCTGGATCGTCTCACAAGAAATTGCAATGAAATGCTCAATTATTGGCTATGAGGATGTAAGGGGGTTTTTGGTTGATAAGAGGGGCAAGAATATAAATGGCAAGGAAATTAAATCAAGCAAGTAATTAAAGAAAAGCAATTAATAAAGAGAGACATTCATGGCAAGAATTGAGATCATAGGCTCTCTATCCTAGTCATACATTGATTGATTCATCTCATTTAGTCAACTCCAACAAAAGGAAGAAGGTATCATGTCATCTTCACATAGGGAGAATGTCAAACAAGACTAATTAATCATGTCACAAATATAAACAAGAATTTATCTCATTACGTCATCTCCAACATTGGAAGAATATATAGGTTATCTTCCATGAGAGAAAGTCTAACAAGACTAGCTAATCTCAATCCAAAAGTCCTAATCAACTTACTAATTAAATTAGCAAAAGATTAGCGTCAATGGAAACAATATTAGCTAACAACTCTAGATCACCAACATGAGTTGGATTTTTTATGACTCAAGATTGCCTAATTACTCTTTCCAAGCCAAGAATGCTCAAAATCTACTCTAACATCCAACCAAGAATTTTGTCAAACACTTGGAAGGCATAAAAAGAAAGTATAATAAAAGTGCAAGAAATATAAATCTACCAACTATCAATTGCAAGAAAAGTAAATCACAACTCAAATCAACATCAAAAAAACATCAAACATCAAATCTCATTAAAGAAAAATCCAAATCCAACAAGTATTCATCAATCGCAAAAAGATGCTCAAAAGAGAAATTAGCAAGAGAATCAAGAAGATTACATCACTAGAGCATGGAAATGTAGAAGAAACAAGATGAAAGCAAGAAATTAAACATGGATCTATGATAATCTAACCTAAACCTAACCTAATTCTAGAGAGAAGAGGGAGCATCTCTCTCTAGAAAACTAACTAAAGGCTCATGTTGGCTAAACTAATTGCTCCCCCCTTTGCTCCAACTTGAATTCTGCATGAAATAGCATTAGAAATGAGTTGGTTTGGGCCCAAAGTGCTTCAGAAATCGCTGGGGGCGATTTCACTTTAGTGGGCCACGGGCAGCATCAGCACGCACGCGTACATGGCGCGTGCGCGCCCCTTAAAGCAAAACAACATATGACAAATTTTATATCATTTTGAAGCCCCGGATGTTAGCTTTCCAACGCAACTAGAACCACCTCATTTGAACCTCTGTAGCTCAAGTTATGGTCGATTGAGTGCGAAGAGGTCGGACTTGACAGCTTTACGGTTCTTTCATTTCTTCATGAGTTCTCCCACTTTGCATGCTTTTCTCCTCACTTCTTCCATCCAATACTTATCCTATGAACCTGAAATCACTTAACAAATACATCAAGGCATCGAATGGAATTAAAGTGAATTGAATTTAGCTATTTTAAGGCCTAAAAAGCATGTTTTCACATTTAAGCACAAATCAAGGGAGAATTGCAAAACCATGCTATTTCATTGAATAAATGTGGAAAAAGGTGATAAAATCCCCCAAAATAAGCACAAGATAAATCACGAAATTGGAGTTTATCAAGGTCTTGTCCGGATAACAAGAATTAGAGCTTTAAGCACATGACTGTCTATTGATTAATACTATTAGCTTACCGTTGCGTATCTGTTAATGTTAAGTTTGGCCAACTTAATGTTGTTGGTTTATGTGTACGGGAAAGTTAGTGGGTTATCATAGATGAAATAGAATTAATAGGTGATGCGAATAACAGGTTTTAGGATCGTTAGAAATTAATTCTTGAAGTTAGTTGATGTATGATCTTTATTTGTACTTGGTGTTATCTTTTCCTCTATCAGTTGCATTGAAATTCCTTGTTTCACTGCCTTCTCTTGAAATGTGGTTTGATTCTCTGTCAGATTGTATTCCTGATCATCCTCTAGATTCTTGATGTTATGGTTCTCAATTTTGTGTTCTCCTATGTGAACTTTGTACTTTAATTTAATTAGAACTTGCTTCGATCAATATGTTATCTTCCTTCTTATTGTTCCTAGCAAAATTTTCTTATTTAGATTCATTTCTCAAGTTATGATTTGATATATTAGCTCTATGCTTTGCAGCTTATGTGTATTCTATTCTGAACATGTGTCTAGCTATTCCGTAAAATCTTGATATTACAGTTTTAGGTTATGCGTTCCTCTACTTAGACGATGTAATTCATTGACGAAATTTAAATCTGTTTTGCCGTAATATATCCTATCATACGATGTTCTCTTGTAATTCTTATTTTGGATCTTTAAAGAAATTATGGTTTCATTTTTCTCTCACCTGAATTTGTATCCATGACTATCTCTTGAATTTCTAAACCTTACCTCTAATTTAGCATATACTTCCTTATATGAATTTTGTAACTTCTTTATATAGTTTAAAACATGTAGGTTCGTAATGCTACTCCTACTCTTTTACTGACTTATGGGAAAAAAAATTATTACACTCTAGACTTTCTTATTTAATTACAACTTGATTTTCTACCAACTTTATCACAATTTTTATACATATTCTTATGTGATTTTGCACTTGAGTATTTTTCAAGATTTTTGAGAAAATATTTTTGCTCGTAGCTCAATTAAGTTCTATTTTATAAACCTTGCATATCTAATTTTTATTTGAGTTGTTTTGATGCAATACCTTTTGTATTTCTTTTGAGAAAGTGAATTCATTCCTTCTTGAGTTTATCCATTCTTTGTGAACGCTACCATTGATTTTTTAGTATTCTTTTTGACCCGGCTTAAATTCGGTTCAAAAGAGTGCATCGTTCTTCTTTTTTATTGTTCCTACCGAAGTTCTTAGATTCAAATTCCTTCTTAAGATTATAACTTGATTTCCTATCAACCTCGCTATTGTTTTTATGCAAATTATTATTTGATTATCTACCTAAAGTATCTTTCAAGATTTTTGAAAAAATATTTTATCTTTAGTCTAACTAATTTTCATTTCACAAATCTTGCATAATCTAGTTCGACTTAAAATTGTTTTGGCATGACGCAATATTTATGTTTTTACTGATTCCCTTGAATTTTGCAAACGACGTTCTTGACTTTGATCACTCTTTTCCTGTGAACCTTGTACCTTGATTCAGTTTGAATTCAATTCTAACAAATGTATGATTTTCTTCTCATTGCCGCCATTAGAGTACTTTAAACTCTTAATATGTCCGCCTCTTATTCGTAAACTGCTGTTTGAATCCTTTAGAATGTCTATCCTTGTCATTATATTTCTCCTCATGAACCTTGTACTCTTGATATCACATTGAAACTGTTTGGGTACGACACCGAGACTTGGACCTTTGAAAATGTTAAGTGCTCCTTTTAATTAGGCGGTTTTGGCTTTAATCATATCTCTTCGGTAAAAGCACATACTTTTTCAGCTCAGTTTGAATCTATTTTAAACTAATACGTTGGTTTTCTTGTTATTGATCCTATTCAATTTCGTTGAATTCAAGAGTTAACCTTGTAGCTGTCAATTGATTCCTTTCCGGCAATCTTCATTACTTGTTTATCCTTGTTTACTTGTAATTTCATTCATTCTTTTAAATCATTTTGAGTACTATCTTTGTTGCTTGTTATTTCTTTCTAAAATCTTGTGTCATTCTGAATTAACTCGAGATTTATTTTGGTGTTACGTGCGATCTCTAGGCATAGCAAGCGAATACGTTAGTTCTTTAGGACACGGTTCGTGAACACAAAAGGTGAAGCTTGTAAGTGTGTGACATCAAAGGGAGTTGTGGAGCTTTGACTCGCACGAAAGAGAGTTTGGTTGATATTAGACTTGTGACCAGTAATGAGTTTGCAAGGTAATTAATGAGGTTGAGAATTTTTAGATGTTTCACTCGAAAAAGAGCAGTTGAGAGTTGGGATAGTGAGCTATGTTAAAACCCTTGATGTTGACACCATGTAACTTCTTTGTTTTGAACCTATCTTGTAACTTCAACTTTACATCACACTCTTCTCTTATATTTACGTCTTATGGTTTATCCGGTATTTGAAAATTTATATATATACCAAGACTACTTGCTTCTCTAAAGTATTCAAAAGAAAAGTATTAAAACTATGTAATATGTTACATATTACTTTAATTTTCGAGGACGAAAATTTTTATAAGTGGGTAGGATGTAAGACCTCGAATTTTACAAAATTAAATAATAAATTTATTTATGATTTATTATATTTAATTAAGATTATATTTTAAGATATTTTATATATAAATTAAGCAATTTCTTATTTATGATTTAAAACTTTAGTAATTGAATAATAATAAAAATTTTATATGCTTTAAGTTGAATAATTAGGTTTTTAACTTTATTTCATAATTATAAAGAAAATTGATTTTTATTACCGCTAATTATTAAATTTGAGTATTTATTTGAAAATAAATTTTAAGTTAATGATTAAATAGTATTTTTATAGATATTATTATTGGATTAAATTTGATTTTTAATTAATACTCTACCGAAACCCTAATTCGAAAATCAAAACCCTAAATCCTAAAACACAACCCTAACCCTAGCCACCATTCCCCTTTCCCTTCTCCCTCGACACAACACACACACATACAGAATCAAAATAAACAAAAAAAAGGGAAAGAGGGAAACTAACAAAAAAAGAGAGATCCGTGAGAGATGTGGGAAGGAGGAGAAATGGAGCAGAGAGTGGAGGGGAAAGGACGGCGCCGGCGGGACTAAGAGCCGCTGTCGCCGTCGCACACGAGAAGTAGAAAGTGAGAGAGAGGCGCGCAGAGTTCAAGAAGAGAGACAAGCCGTCGCGAAGGTCAGAATTGAGACGAGAGAGTGAGCTGCGAAGGTGGATGGAATCACATGTCGCAGCCGCGCCCAGTTGCCGTCTGTGAAGCCATCGCTGCCGCTAAAGCTCTGGGTTGCTATCAGCTTCATGCAGAGCTCCCATGGGTGTTGCTGTTGAGCTCGCGGGTGAGAGAAAGGGAGTCCGTGGGTGAGAGGAAGGTGTTTCACCGCCATTTGTCGTTGCTCAGCCACCGCCACGCCTTGTCGTTGTCGTCAGAGTCGTCACCGCCATCCCATTCATGGAGCCTGAGCTCTCGTCGCCATCTCTGAGCTTCGGCCCCGCTGTGGAGGAGAGTGAAGTAGTCACCGTCGCTAGAGAGAGGGAGAGCAAGAGAAGGAGGAAGAGACATGTGAGAAGGGTGACGCATAGAGCAGGAACCGTTCCTCTGCCACCATTATCGCCAGAATTCCTGGTCGCCGTCGTCGTTCATGCTGAAGCTTGTCCGGAAAAGACAAGCTACTGTGCCATCTCCTTCATTCTAACCCCGAACCTCCCTATCGCTGAGTTCTGCTAGACGGTTGAGGTCATGACTACTGCAGGCGTGTTCGGAATTGGTGCTACTGCCACTACTCCAGCTATATTGGGGGCTGCTGCCGCTGCTGAAAATTAATGATAAAGAGGGTATCATTGAGTTTAAATTCTACAATTCCGGCCAATCGAGGTAGGGGTTGGTATTAAAATAAAAATATTTTTGGCTTTGAATATCTGATAAGTTTAGTAGATTAATGCAAATAGATGAATGTTTGAGATATAAATAATTTACTATTATGATTGAAAGGTTATGTTTGTTGGTGATTGGTTGTTTTATGAGTTTTTGGTAAAATTGATGGAATACGTTGATTTTGGATTTTAGATTGAAAATAAAAATGATTGGTTTTGAATTACGGATTTAGAAATGGTGTTTTGAAATGTTGGTTTTGTTGAGGTAATGTTGAAAAGAGGGGACCTGTGATGGGTGGCGAACTCTAGTTTTTAGGAGAGGTGCTGCCGAAATTTTTCTAAGAACTTAAAGGAGTTTTGGTTATGATTTTGAAAATGAACTTGATTTAAAATAATTATCCGAAGAGATAAGTTTT
Source organism: Arachis hypogaea (assembly GCF_003086295.3). Lineage (NCBI taxonomy): Eukaryota > Viridiplantae > Streptophyta > Magnoliopsida > Fabales > Fabaceae > Arachis > Arachis hypogaea. The sequence goes on along the minus strand of NC_092054.1, from coordinate 128,434,540 downwards.
GGATACTTTTACGGATTTTAAGGAGAGTCGGATTCCTTTGATTTGGTTAAATGGATATTTTAATTCATTTGATTTTTGATATAACGAAAAGAGATTTGATTAACTAGTCAAAGACCTTAAAACAGTAATTTAAGTATAAGTGAGTAAGTTTAAAAGTTATGCTTGAATTAAGATGTAATTAGTGACAATTGGTTTGAAGGAGATTTGATGGTGATTTTGATATTGAGGAAGAGGATAATGATTGAGATATGGTGACGATTGAGATGAGATTATGAATGATGTAGATATTGATGAATTATGATTGAATTATTCATATGGATTATGAATTTGAATTATTTGAGACACGAGTTTTCCTAGGTAAATGCAGTGGCTTGCCACCACTTGCTCCAGGTTGAGACTTGATAAACCCCAATTTTGTGGTTTATATTGTGTAGAATTTGGGGGGTTTTGTCAATATTTTTCACACTTATTCACAAGAATTGCATGGTTTTGTGTTCTCTTCCTAATATTACTTTATGATGGAAAACATGCTTCTTTTGCCTTAGAATTGCTATATTTTGATCCTCTTTTACTACCATTCGATGCCGTGACGTGTTTGTTGAGTGATTTCAGAATTTAGGGGGCAAGAATGGCCTAGAAGAGAGAAAGAAAGCATGCACAAGAGGAAGGAACAAGAAGCATGCATAAGCTGGAAGCGGCGCGCGAAGATCGGCGCATCTGCGCGGATTAGAGAAATCCACACCGGCGCGCACGCGTGGATCGCAAAACCAATCGGCACACACGCACGCATGGCACGTACGCGCGACAAGCTGCACGTGAACTCATTAAAAGAAATCGTGCCTGGCAATTTCTGAGGCTCAAGAGGCCCAAATTCAAGCTGGTTCTGCACCCAAGGATGCTAGGAGAAAGGGGGCGATCATTCATTCACACTGAGACACAATTTTTAGCTAGTTTTTTGTTCTTGTTCTTCTAGAGAGAGAAACCCTTGTTCCTCTCTAGATCTAGTTTGATTTGATCTTCCCTTGTTGAATTCTGAATTAGATCTTGTTAATTACTAGTTTTGATTGCTTAATTTGAATTCCTTAGCATAATTTTGTTTAGATCTTGTGTTAGATTTATGTTTTCTTGTCAATTATCATTTTCTACCCATTTCATGAATCTTGTGGATCTTGAATTGTTAATGTTACATTGATGATTTTCATGAGTAATTGTGTTGTTTGAGTGATTGTATATTGATAATTGTTAGTGGGTACTTGTTAATTTCAATTTAGTTGCATTTTGAATATGTCTTTTAGTGATGCTTACCATGTGTTTGATGAAATGTTTCCTTTGATTATGGAGTAGTTCTCTTTACTCTTGGCCTAGGCTAAGGGAATTGGGTAAACTTGAGTCATTGGGTCTAATGGATTTGATGATTTGGGAACCCTTTGTGGTCAATCTGATAACCATTGACACTAGGCTACTACTAAGTCAATTAGTAGCTAGGTTGGACCTTATGGGTTGACGTTGACTAAACCATTTAATATACTTCAAGTATAGAAGTAAACTTAATGAGTTTGGTTCCTCATAATTGTCAAGATATGGTTATTAGACAAGGATAGTGACCCCAATTCCCATGTCTAGCCAAGAGTTGCTTTTATTATTTCATATTTGAAAACCCAAAAATCTTAATTGCTTGTCTTAGTTATAGTTATTTGTTTAATCTTAGAGTAGAATTATATTGGATGTTATCTTATTAGTTAGAATTGCTCACATCTTGCTTTAGTCATTTGAATTAGTTTCTTGCACTTCAAGATTACTTGCTTGTTAGGATACTTAGTTTAATTTCTTGCTCATGACTTGCAACCCCGGAATTCTAACCAATGTTGATGCACATGTTTGCCCATTCCTTGTGAGATGACCCGGGGTTTGAATACTTCGGTTACTTTTATTGGGGTTGAACTTGTGACAACCAATTTCTTCGAAATTTGATTCGTGGATTATTTGTCGGTTGAGGGCTATACTTGCAACGCGAAAATCTTGTGAAATTCGTTACTGACGGTATTCCTCCCATCAAATTTTTGGCGCCGTTGCCGGGGAATGGTTGCAACATATGCCTTGATATTGGTTATGTGAATATGTGAATATTGTGGATAGTTTACTTGCTTTCAATACCGAGCTATAGTTTAGATTTCTTTTGTATGTGTGCTATGACTTCCAATTTTGATGACTCGGTCTCAATCGAATTCTAGCTTAGCCGAGTTTGACCCTGAGATTGAAAGAACCTTGTTACGCACTCGGCAAGCTAGACGGCGGTTGGACTATACGGCTAGTACTTCGGCCTCTCTTGAGGAACATACCGAATCACTAGACGGTACCGAGAGTGACTTAGAGTCCGCTACTTCCTATTCTTCTGTTGGCACTACTAATACATCTTTGCATCCTACAGGTGAGCCATACATGGCAGAGCCACGACGGATTACTTTGCATGAGCAAGGGGCTCCGGATATCATACTTCAACCTTTGCAAGCAAGCTATCCCAACCTTGATCCAAACTTTGAGTTGAAAAGTAGCTTGATACATCTAATTCCTAAGTATCATGGGTTGCCGGGTCAAAACCCCATCCGACATCTAAGAGATTTTCAAGTTGCTTGTTCTACGGCTCGAAGGCATGGAGCCGATGAGTTGGCCATTATGGTTTTTGCCTTTCCTTTCTCTCTTGAAGGGCAAGCAATGACATGGTTTTATTCGCAACCGAATGAGATTGTGACCAATTGGGATTTCTTGAGAAGAGAGTTTCTAGATAAATTCTTCCCACCGGAGAAGACCGACTACATCCGGAAGGAGATCTCGGGTATAATGCAAAAGGACCAAGAGAGTTTGTATGAGTATTGGACTCGGTTCAAGAGGCTATTAGAATCTTGTCCACACCATGGATTGAACACTCACTTGCTCATTAGTTACTTCACCGGAGGTCTTTGTGCGGAAGATAGAAGATTGCTCACCGCTTCTAGTGGTGGTTCCCTTTCAAAAAAAAAAAGACGGAAGGAGAAGCTTGGAAATTGATAAATGATGTTGCCGAGGCTACACAACATATAAGTGTGAGAAGTAATCCTCTCAAGGGTGTGGTAAAACCATCACCTTCCGAAGCAAGCTTAACCAAGGCGCTTGGGGATATGACCACTATCCTTACACAAATACAAAAAGATCAAAAGGAATATTACTCCATCCAAGCCATCCAAGCCCCACCCCAAGTTGCTCAACTTGAAGGCCCTCCTAGAATTTGTGGTTTGTGCTCTAGCACCACACATTACACCGATCAGTGTCATCAAATTCAAGAGGAGCATGTCCTTGCTGTGGCCAATGTGAATTACAACAACCGTCCACCCTATCCTTCTCAAGGCCAAAATAACTACTCTCATAGTAGTAATCAAAATCAAGGGTGGAGGGATAACACACAAGGGAGCAATCAAAACCAAAGATAGAACAACTCTTCTTCTCATTACAAAAATAACCAATCTTCATCCTAATACCACCATAACAACAACAACCACCAAGCCAACCAAAATCACCACAACCAAAACCAAAACAACTACACCAAATACCAAGCACCACACCATAGACAACAATCCAACCAAACCTCTTCATCTTCCACCAATCAAGTTGATGAGCTTAGAGCCACTATGGAGAAACGGGACGAGAGCAACAAGGCTCAATTCGATGCCTTGGGCGCTCAATTGGCCAACATCACCGACATGATTTCAAAGATGTCCATGTCCTCCTCCAACAACAACACCAACCAACCCTCAAGCTCTTCTAACCTTCCATCCCAACCCCTTCCAAACCCCAAGGGCGGCCTCAACGCCATCACTCTACGGTCGGGGACTACATTGAAGGAGATACCTCCTAGGGTCATGGAAGACATTCATGAGGAAGAAGTAGTTGTTTAAGCTCTGCATGAATAAGGGGAGGTAGACAAAAGGCATGAGGAAGAAGGAGTAAGCCTTAAGGAACCCAAGAGGAAAGCTATAGTGGATGAGTCCATTCCTATCCCATTCCCTTCCATGATAAAGAAAGCAAAGAAGACTCCGGAATTCGATTTGAACATGCTTTAAGTGTTCAAGAAGGTTGAGGTAACCATACCACTTCTTGATGCTATCCAACAAATTCCGAAGTATGCAGAATTTTTGAAAGACTTGTGTACACACAAGGATAGGATAGGAGAATTGGAGACATTATCCTTGGGTAGTTTAATTTCTTCCTTGATGGAGCCTATTCCAAAGAAATGTGGTGACCCTGGGCCTTGTTTGGTGTCTTGTTGTATTGGTGGGCATACTTTTCATGACTGTATGTGCGATCTAGGAGCTTGTGTAAGCATCATGCCGCTTTCTATCTTTGTGTGGTTAAATTTAGCTCCATTAAAGAAGTCAGCGGCGAAGTTTGCCTTAGCCGATAAAAGTGTGATCACTGTGATGGGAATAGCAGAAGATGTACTTGTGGCGATCAAGGACTTAGTCTTTCCGGTTGTCTTTTATATCCTTGAAATGCCTCCAACAGAAAATAGAAGCTTATCCTCCGTTCTACTTGGTAGACCCTTCCTTAAGACCTCTAAATTCAAGTTAGATGCCTTCACCGGCACATATTCCTTTGAGGTCGGAGACAAAACTATCAAGTTCAATTTGGAAGAAGCCATGAAGCATCCTCCCGAAGAGCATTCCGTTCTCCGATGTAATGTAATCAATGAAGTGGTAGCGAAAGTGCGAAAAGAAGACTACAACAAATTATGCTACCCTATTGTTGAAGGAACGGATGACCAAGAGGATGAACAAGAGAAAGTTGTTGAGAATGAACTCCGTGAGCTTGATGAAAAGGAACCTCAGCTTGAGGTAAAGAGTGAACTAAAGCCTCTTCCATCTCATTTGAAGTATGCTTTCTTAGAGGACAACCAAAGGTTTCCGGTCATTATCGCTAGTAAGCTTTCTAGTAAAGAAGAAGGGAAGCTCCTAGATGTTCTGAGAAAGTACAAGAAGGCAATTGGCTGGAGCCTAGCTGATATTGTGGGGATTGACCCCCGCAAGTGCATGTATCGTATATTTCTCCAAGAGGGAGCCCGGCCGGTTAGGCAACCACAAAGGAGGCTCAACCCAACCATCCTTGATGTGGTAAAGAAGGAGGTCACTAGGCTACTTGATGCGGGCATCATATACCCAATTTCTGACAGTGAGTGGGTGAGCCCGGTCCAGGTTGTTCCCAAGAAATCGGGCATCACCGCGGTTAAAAAGGATGACGGTGAAGTGGTCACCAAGAGAGTACAAAATGCGTGGCGAGTGTACATCGATTATAGAAGATTGAACGCCGCTACAAGGAAGGACCACTACCCTTTGCCCTTTATCGACCAGATGTTGGACCGTTTGGCGGGTAAATCCCATTATTGCTTCTTTGATGGATTCACTGGTTACTTCCAGATTCATATTGCCCCTGAGTATCAGGAAAAGACCACATTCACTTGTCCTCTTGGCACCTTTTCCTACAAAAGGATGCCATTTGGACTATGTAATGCACCTGCTACTTTTCAGCGGTGTATGACAAGTGTCTTTTCCAATCTGATGGAGAATTGTCTGGAAGTCTTTATGGATGACTTCAGTGTTTATGGAACTTCATTTGATTGTTGCTTAGAGAACTTGGCCAAGGTCTTGGCTAGATGTGTTGACACTAACCTTGTCCTTAACTTTGAAAAATGCCACTTTATGGTAAGACAAGGTATAGTGTTAGGACATGTAGTATCTCATGAAGGAATTTCTATAAACCCGGCCAAGGTCGATGTTATCACCACTTTACCTTACCCCTCATCTGTGAGGGAGGTCCGCTCATTTTTGGGACATGCAGAATTTTACAGGCGCTTTATTAAGGATTTCAGCAAGATTGCTTTGCCATTATCGCGCCTCCTCCAAAAAGATGTGGACTTTGAGTTTGACAGTGCATGTGTGAGTGCATTTGAAGAGTTAAGGAGAGTTCTTACCACAGCACCGATTGTGTGAGGCCCCAACTGGACGTTACCATTCGAGATAATGTGCGATGCGTCAAACCATGCTGTAGGTGCCGCGCTTGCACAGCGCGATGGTAAACTTTCTTATGTCATTGCTTACTCTTCTAAAACATTGGATGCAGCACAATCCAACTATACCACTACAGAAAAGGAACTCCTAACTATTGTTCATGCTTTAGATAAATTCAGATCTTATTTGCTAGGGTCCAAGATAGTGGTATACATGGATCATGCAGCTTTGAAGTACTTATTGACAAAGAATGAGTCAAAACCTAGACTCATACGTTGGATCTTGCTTTTGCAAAAATTCGACATTGAGATTAGGGACCGGAGTGGGTCTCAAAACTTGGTTGCGGATCATTTAAGCTGCCTTGAGAATTTAAAATTTGACCCATTTTCGATCGATGACTCATTCCCATTAGATAGTTTGCATGCTGTGTCGGATAGCTTTCCTTGGTTTGCACCAATGGCGAACTACTTGGTTGCAACAATCTTTCCTCCTAACTTTTCTAAACACCAAAGAGACAAGTTGAGGAGTGATTCCAAATACTACATTTGGGATGACCCTTACTTGTGGAAGAGGGGAGTGGACCAAGTAATTCGAAGATGTGTCCCGGAATCTGAAATCCAACCCATTCTTGAAGCTTGTCATTCATCCGAATGTGGTGGCCACTTTGGCCCACAGCGAACAGCTAAAAAGGTGTTGGATTGTAGATTCTGGTGGCCAACCTTATTCAAGGATGCTAACTGGTTCTGTGTGTCTTGCCATCAGTGTCAGAAATCGGGAAACACGTCCCAAAGGGATGAGATGCCTCAGCAACCTATATTGTTCTATGAGATATTTGATGTGTGGACATCGACTTTATGGGACCGTTTCCTAACTCAAGTGGGTATCTATACATTCTGTTAGCGGTTGACTACGTGTCAAAGTGGGTAGAAGCAATACCTACCTGCCTTGACGACGCCAATACCGTCATTTCTTTTATTAGGAATAACATTGTATGCCGTTATGGGTCGCCACGAGCAATCGTGCGCGACCAAGGATCCCACTTTTGTAACAGGAAAGTAGAGGCACTGCTCAAGCACTATGGGGTATTGCATAAGGTTGCCACTGCTTATCACCCACAAACCAACGGACAAGCGGAAGTGTCCAACCGGGAGATTAAGAGAATCTTAGAGAAAGTGGTAAACCCACAAAGGAAGGATTGGAGCCTCCGGCTAGGAGATGCACTATGGGCGTATAGGATGGCCTACAAGACTCCGTTAGGGATGAGTCCCTTCCGGATCGTCTATGGGAAGGCATGCCACCTTCCGGTGGAGATTGAGCATCGAGCCTATTGGGCGGTAAAGCAGTGTAACATGGATTTCACCAAGGCGGGTGTGACCAGGAAATTACAGCTAGAGGAGCTCGAGTATTTGAGGAACGAAGCATATGAGAATGCCCGGATCTACAAGGAAAAGACTAAAGCATTCCATGACCATCACATCCGGAAGAAGGATTTTCAAGAAGGTGATTAAGTTCTCCTCTACAACTCGAGGCTTAGATTCATGCCTGGCAAGATCCGTTCTAGATGGGAAGGACCCTTCAAGGTGAAGGAGATAAAGCCCTATGGAGTGGTGAAATTGTTTGATCCTAAAAGTGAAGCAACTTTCAAAGTGAATGGACATAGAGTGAAGAAGTACCATGGCTAAAGTTTCCAAAAGAGCTAGAGGTGTTCCTACTAACGGATGCACCTAGAGGAGGCGAAACTTGAGCGACTGATCGTCCAACTTAAAGACGTTAAAGAAAAGTGCTTGTGGGAGGCACCCCACCGTGGTAAGATCTTCCTTGTGTATACCTTCTTGCTTTTAGCTCTAGATTCTTGTACATTTTGTGACTTCTTGATGTTGTTGATTGCATAGGAATGCTAGTTTTGTTGACCTTGTTAGATAAATAGGATGTTTATATAGATTTCATCATTTTGGTATGGATGAATTGTTGAAGTAGAGAGAATGCTTTGTTTTGAATAGTGCATGAATTTGTGAGTGTTTTCTTGACTACCTAGCTTAAACACCTGCCAAGAATGTGTTAGAATAGCCCTTTCTATGTTGTTTAAAAAAAAAGGAAAAAGCAGGCAACCGCGCGCGAGTGCACTGTGCGCACGTGCACCGGTGGTGCATTTTATACTCCTGGTACAAAAACCCGAGAGTTATGCCCACCTTGTGCCCATTTCATGCCAGGCATCCACGCGCAAGCGTGCGTGACGCCTGCGCGCCCCTTGAAACTTAGCCATCGACGCACAAGCGCACTGTGCGCGCGCGCGTCGGTTGTGCAGTCTAAACTCCCTGGTACAAAAACCAGAGAGTTGTGCCAAATGTGTGCCTATTCTGTGCCCGCACTGACGCGCAAGTATACTTGGCGCGTCCGCGCCGGTCACCAACTCGGTCAGGCACGCGTCTGCGCACTGTGCGTGTCCGCGTGCCTGTGCTGCATACCAACTCTGGTACAAACACCCGAGAGTTAGGCCTACTCTGTGCCAACTCTGTGCCAGAAACCCAACTGTCTTCATGCGCACGCACCCATGTCGTGTACGCGTCCCTTGCTCAACCCTTACCGACGCGCAAGCGCACAGTGCACGCGCGCGCCGTTTGCGCAAACCATTTTTAAAGCTAGCGCGCCCTACTTCTGTCCTTCTCTCACCCTCTTTCTTGTTTCTTTCTTCTTCTTTCTCCATCACCTCTCTTCTCTTCTTCCTCTTCCCCAACCCACCACCACCGTCTCCGGCTACTCACCGGCGACCACCACCACCTCTGGTGGTATTACATCTCTTTTTTCTCTTTCTCATTTTCACACAAAAAGAAAACTCAACCTTGTTCTTTTACACTTCTCAAGGTTCTACTTATTCTATATTTCATCTCTTACTCTCTTTGCATAATCTCATTTTCTAGTTAGATGTTTCTTGTTGATTCACTTATTTTCTCTTTTAGTTGCATGATTATACTACCTGCTTTTTGTTTGTTTACTTTTTCTTTTTCTTGCTTTTCTATGGATGTTGAATTTGAGTTTTAATTTGCTTTGATAGATCTTCTTGTTGTCTTTCATTACCTTTGTCAGTAGGTAATGTCGTGTGATGATTGATATTTTATTTTAGGCTTCTAATTGGTTGAGTATCTCTTAATTGCTCATTGCTTGATAACTACACGCCAAGTGTTCGAGGAAATGTACGAATGCCATTTTGGTTTATTTTAATCATACACCTTCAATTTGGTGCTTCCTTCTCATTCACTCGCTCTCTTCTAAGTGCATTGAGTCCACTTTGCTTTAGGCTTGCTAATTAGATACTCATTGAACATGACTTTCTCTTTGTTATGGATGCTTGAGATTGTTCTTCTCATGCCATATTGCATGCTTTACTCCCTCTTGCATCCCATGCGAAGTGTTGTGACCCATGCCTCTATGATCACCTTGTTGCACTATTTCTTTTGGGAACTACTTTTCACTTGCATGTTTTTGTTGAGATGATTCTTTGGGTTTAATGCTTTCCCTCTTTCCCTTCCTTTTTCAGGATGGCCACCAAGAAAGGCAAGGAGAAAGCTTCGAGAAAACCAGCCACAAAGAGGGCACCCCAAAAGTCAAACTCCAAGGTGCACCCTACGTTAGGAGCCAAACCCCTATCTAAGAAGGTGAAGGCACCAGCTCCTATTAATGAAAATGAGAAGAGCAAACCGGCAAAGGATTCTTAACGGTTTCCCAACCGCTTCTGTAAACTTGTGTTCCCCGCCATGGTTGAGAGGAACTATCATGCTGAGCATCTACTCGTTCCGCCGGACAAGGTTGCTCATTGTATTCTACCCCGCATTGAACGGCGAGGATGGGAGTTTCTTCTGAGAAAACCACAGGAGGCCAACCTCTCATGGGTGGTAGAATTCTACACTAACTACTATCTTCCCTCTCTTCAATCGCTATACGTGCACCAAAAGCAAGTCTCAGTTTCAGAAGAGGCTATTCAGCAAGTGCTTAATGTCTTACTGGTACCAAGTGACATGGATGGTTACCAAGAGGTCTTACGTCAGCGAGAAGAGTTTGGGTTTGATTGGGACTCGATCCTCCGAGTCATTGCTGAACCAGAGACATTTTGGACCCAAGGTCGACTCCGGATGCGGCCCAAGTGCATTGACGCACGTTCCCTCACTGTAGAAGCTAGAGCTTGGGCCTAGATCCTATCTCACTATGTGCTACCTAGCACCCACAAGTCGTTCTTCACGGCGGATCTCGCTTTGCTTGTTTGGTGTGTTCTCACGGAGAGACCGGTGAACATTCCGCTTCTTATCAAGCAAGCGATGGGTCAAGTCCACACCCGGGGTAATTTGCTATTTCCAGCATTGGTATCTGATTTAGTTGCTGCTGCGGGTGTTCCTTGGGAAGCCATGGACACGAAGGCCATAATTCCAGCTAAGGACGATGTGGTCCCAAGCGGAACATACTTACAGCTTCCTATGAACAACCCAAGCCTTGACATAGCCCCTCCACTTACTATTCCTTTCACCTCATCGTCACCACCACGGCAAAGATCCACCCATCAAAGGATAGAAGATCTACACCGGAAGATTGATAGATATGAGCGGCGCAACCAACGCCGATACACTTACATCAAGATGCTTCTGCGTTGTGTTACCCCTAGCATGGAGGAACCCGAAATATTCACATCTACCTTAAACCCAAGTGACAGGAGCTCTAATGAAGGGGATAGTGAAGGTTTTGGTCCCGACCGCCCTTTGCGCATTGTTGGTAGCACGGAGGACCGTGCTTAATTCTAAGTGTGGGGAGGTCGTTCGACTGATCTCCATGGGTAACAATCTCTTCCCTTCAACACCCATGGATTTATCTTTTGCTTAGTAGTTAGTACATTGCATGTGTAGTTAGTCTTGCTTGTAAATACCCTTTGCATGATAGTTAGTCTCTATAGAGTTACTTGGTCAAAATAATGACTTCTTCCCCAAGAAACTGTAATTTCGGGGTATCCTACCAATTTTGAAAAAAAATTTTGTAGTAAACTTGCTTTAAGAATGTATTTTGGAACATAGTGATTAAGCTAAGAACACAAGCATGTGAGTTTTGAGCCAATTGTGTGGTTATATCTTCTAACCACTATTTCCAATTCTTGTGTGTATTATTCTCTCTCTATGATTGTAATCCTTGCTTTGTCTGATTCTATATGTCCATTACTTTGTGTATGAATGCATTTACATGATTGATGCCATCATTTCAATAGTCACTTTTTCCAAACAGCCTTAACCCTTTTATCTACCATTGCTAACCAATTTTGAGCCATGATAAACCCTTTTTGTTCTTAAATAGAGCACATCAATAACCTTAAGTGAAAAATAATGAACATCCCTAGATTTGGATCCTTGATTAGCTTAGGTAAGTGAGGATGTGTATCATTCAATTGGGAGGGTGTACTTGGGAACTTGGGTAGATGTAAAGGTGTGTATTTATAGTTGTAATTGAAAATTTTAGGAATTGGAAACATACTCATGTATTGAATGGTTGAACCATATGCATTGAAACTTTTGTACATGAAACCCCAAGAAAAAGGGAACCAAAAAGAAAGAAAAAAAAATTTACATGTGTATATATGAGAATGTAAGAAAAGAAATAGAAAAATAGAAGAAACAAAAATATGAAAAAAAAAAAGAGAAAGCAATGAAAGGGGACAAAAATGTCCCAAGACAAAGTAATAATAACAATACATATGGGATGTGAATTGAAAAGAATGCATGAGTATGCGAAAAGTGAAACCCATGGGTAGCTAGGCATTGTATTAGAGCGGTATAGGTCGTTCTGTGTGTTCAGTAAGAGCTTAAGTTAATCAAGGATTCGAATTTTAAGCTCACTTGACCATATGCATCCTTACCTTCACCCTAGCCCCGTTACAACCCATGAATAAGACCTTATGATACTTGTATACATGCATTAATTAATTGTTGATTGTTAGATGAAAGATAAATTTTGGAAAGCATGATTAGGAGAGGATTGAGTGACGAACCCTATACACTTGAGCGAATAGAGCGGATACACTTCCGATGAGGGTTCGATGCTCAACTCCTTGTTCCCGGCTTTCACAAGCGTACATCTAGCAAGTTATATGCACTTCATAGTGAGGTTCAAACTGGTAGGATTCATGAACTACATATCATTTTCACCCCGTATGCTCATATGTGTTCTTGGAGGATAGATGTACCCTTGACCAAGTAGATAGATGCTTTTACGTTAGTTGCATGCATTCATTTAGGTAATTTGCACTTCATAAAACCTTTCTCACCATGATCTTTGGTCTTTTTATTTTTAGCATGAGGACATGCTTGGTTTAAGTGTGGGGAGATTTGATAAACCTCAATTTTGTGGTTTATATTGTGTAGAATTTGGGGGGTTTTGTCAATATTTTTCACACTTATTCACAAGAATTGCATGGTTTTGTGTTCTCTTTCTAATATTGCTTCATGATGGAAAACATGCTTCTTTTGCCTTAGAATTGCTATATTTTGATCCTCTTTTACTACCATTCAATGCCGTGACGTGTTTGTTGAGTGATTTCAGAATTTAGGGGGCGAGAATGGCCTAGAAGAGAGAAAGAAAGCATGCACAAGAGGAAGGAACATGAAGATTTCGATTTTTGGAATTTCAGCATGGGTGCGCACATGCACCTCACGCGCACGCGTGGATGTGGACAGCTGAAAGCGGTGCGCGAAGATCAACGCATCCGCGCAGATTAGAGAAATCCACACCGGCGCGCACACACGCATGGCGCATACGCGCGACAAGATGCACGTAACCTCATTAAAGGAAATCGTGCCTGGCGATTTCTGAGGCTCAAGAGGCCCAAATTCAAGCTGGTTCTGCATGGAAAAGGCCCAAGGATGCTAGAGAGAAAGGGAGGGATCATTCATTCACACTGAGACACAATTTTTAGCTAGTTTTTGGTTCTTGTTCTTCAAGAGAGAGAAACCCTTGTTCCTCTCTAGATCTAGTTTGATTTGATCTTCCCTTGTTGAATTCTAAATTGGATCTTGTTAATTACTAGTTTTGATTGCTTAATTTGAATTTCTTAGCATAATTTTGTTTAGATCTTGTGTTAGATTTATGTTTTCTTGTTAATTGTCATTTTCTACCCATTTCATGAATCTTGTGGATCTTGAATTGTTAATGTTACATTGATGATTTTCATGAGTAATTGTGTTGTTTGAGTGATTGTATATTAATAATTGTTTGTGGGTACTTGTTAATTTCAATTTAGTTGCATTTTGAATATGTCTTTTGGTGATGCTTACCATGTGTTTGATGAAATGTTTCCTTTGATTATGGAGTAGTTCTCTTTACTCTTGGCCTAGGCTAAGAAAATTGGGTAAACTTGAGTCATTGGGTCTAATGGATTTGATGATTTGGGAACCCTTTGTGATCAATCTGATAACCATTGACACTAGTCTACTACTAAGTCAATTAGTAGCTAGGTTGGACCTTATGGGTTGACGTTGACTAAACCATTTAATATACTTCAAGTATAGAAGTAAACTTAATGAGTTTGGTTCCTCATAATTGTCAAGATATGGTTATTAGACAAGGATAGTGACCCCAATTTCCATGTCTAGCCAAGAGTTGCTTTTATTATTTCATATTTGAAAACCCAAAAATCCTAATTGCTTGTCTTAGTTATAGTTATTTGTTTAATCTTAGAGTAGAATTATATTGGATGTTATCTTATTAGTTGGAATTGCTCACATCTTGCTTTAGTCATTTGAATTAGTTTCTTGCACTTCAATATTACTTGCTTGTTAGGATACTTAGTTTAATTTCTTGCTCATGACTTGCAACCCCGGAATTCTAACCAATGTTGATGCACATGTTTGCCCATTCCTTGTGAGACGACCCGAGGTTTGAATACTTCGGTTACTTTTATTGGGGTTGAACTTGTGACAACCAATTCCTTCGAAATTTGATTCGCGGATTATTTATCGGTTGAGGGCTATACTTGCAACACGAAAATCTTGTGAAATTTCTTACCGACGGTATTCCTCCCATCAAGACTCGATACTCTATTGACCCTCTATCGCAAGATGTAACTGGGCACTTTAACTCTCTGAGTTTCCCCATGGGCATGCATATATATATATATTATATTATTGAGCTTGGATTTTGACTCCATTGAATATTATTGATTGAGCTTGGAGTTTGACTCTAGGGATATTATTTTTGAGCTTGGGGATGCGCGCACAGAGGGACTGTCTAATGGTTAACTATTAGGACATGTCGGGTTGGCTATATAACTGACAAATGAGACTCATCAGCCATAGGATAGGCATGCATCATATGTATTTGTATGTTTTGATTGAGTGTGCATTTATTTTGGTTTGCCTAATTGCTTAGCCATGTTTATCTGCTACTTGTTTTACTTATTGTACCTGAATCCTATCTGTGGTTTGTAACACCCTACCACACAGAGTCTTACGCTTAAGTTGAAAAGCAGAGATGGCAAGGTATTACGACCTCTAAAAGTAAAATATGTACATAAATATAGTAGAAAGAATTCATATCTAGGAGTCTTGAAAAATAAGCTAAACAAAAGTGAAAACAGAAAATTGTGTCACACTCGCAAGGTTATTCGTAAAATGGATAGGTGAGATCAAAAGAAGGCTAAAAACATAAAATATAGATCAGATTTCCAAAAACAAAGATATCAAGCTCCAGACTCAACCTGCGAAGCTAAGGCCGGCCAGAGTATATAATTATATATATTTATACAACCCAAAATATAACTCAAACTACAGAATTAACACATGTTTCTCCAAGTCAACCTCTAGGAGGGACAATCATAAAATATATACAGAGGAGAATCTATATACATATATACATAGCTTAAATACAAAATACAGCATCCCAAAATAACCAAACTTCGCTTGCATAGGAAACTCCAAGAACTCAGCGAGGTGCCTCTCGAACTGCATCTATAAAACAACAAAATATATATGGAATGAGAACTAGGGGTTCTCAGTATGATAAAGGTGCCGACATAGTTAATATAAAAGGTCTCAGGAAAGCCATAGGCATTCCTAGAACTCCGACACTCAGATTTCAGCTTAAAGACCCAACTAAACCAGAAATTAGGTAAGTTGTCTAAGGTACTCATGTTTTAAATCTAACTTTAACTTAACACTTCACTTTCTGTCTTCTTCAACTTCTGAATCACTGGTGGAACAACCCCCATTCACACCTCCGCCAAGAGGGGTTTCTCAGAAAACATACACATACAATTTAAGCAAGGAAAGCTAATGAATATAATATTAAATATATATATATATATATATATATATATATATATATATATATATATATATATATATATATATATATATATATATATATGCATGCCCATGGGGGAACCCGGAAAGTTAAAGTGCCCGATCACATCTTTCGACAGAGGATTAACAAATAGTCTCAATATCATCATCATTCATAAAAAATTAATACTCAAAACTTAATTCATTCTCTTCTAAATAAATTAAACTCAAAACGTAATCGTTTTCTTAATAACTCACAATCAAATCATAAAATCCTTAAACCCAAATATTTCTAAATAACCACTTCAAACAAAATCTCCAATTTTCATAAAAACTTTGGCAGCACCTTCTCTAAAACTCATACTTTTGCCACCCTTCAAGGGTCCCAACCACCAAACTAAATACCTCTCAATCATTCAAATTGTTTCCAATATCAAATTATTTCAAAACCAAACTAATTTCAATATTAAATATTTTCTAAAAAATCAACCAACTCTAATAACAGATTGTTCACAAAATCAAATCACACATCATATACCATTTTCATAATCCATCAATAATTCATTCAGTTCATTCCTATCTTAAGGTCTTTTAGCATAAGTTTTCACGTGACATTAAATATTAACTACGAGAAACCAAAATCATACCTTTTTCGATTCCTCTCTAAGCTCGAAACACCTCAAAAACCTTTCCTTTCACAAGCTCCAAGCCTCCAAACGTCAATTCCTCAAACCTAATTACTTGGATTTCGTTCCAAACCGCCCAATTGAACTCTAAATCAACCAAAACGCAATCTATTTCACACAATATCTCTATAATCATCATAGAGTTCACTAATTCAATGATTCACAAGGGTTTAAAAGTTTCTTACCTTACCCACAGATCTATTGGACAAAACCCAGTGATTATTCGCTGCTAGAGTTCACCTAAACCATCAAAATCATTCAATTCCTCAATATCCAAACCCTAAAATCACAAAATTGAGGAGAGAGAGAACTGGAAGAGAAATGCTAATTTCTTACCACTTTGTTCAGATAGAATTAAAGAGAATTCTGAGACGAACACGTGGTCGTTGACAGCTAGTCAATCGAAGCTCCGGATTGAAAGTTATGTGAAATTAAAATTGAAACGAGGGTTTTGGTGTTTATCAGAGGTCTTCTCCTCTCATTTAGCGCATCTTCTGGGTAAAAATGAAAGAGAAGGCTTCGTATATGTATTTTATGGGTTGGGCTTTGGGCCGGTTTGGGCCTGATCCAACAGGTTCGGCCCGTTGGCCCGATTTCGGACCAAAATCTTTAAAATTAGTGTCAAAATTTGTATTTTTAAAATTTCTACTCCTATAAATTATAAAAAATTAATTTTTCTATTTTCTTTGAATAATAATTAATTTATTGGCTAATTATTTATTAATTTCGCGGGGTTTACATGATTTCTTTGTTTGTCTTGTATGTGTATGCTTATCTAAAAGACTTTTTTGGTGGAGGCGTGATGAGGGTGGTTTCTGGTATGTGGTAATGAAGGTTGAGGCAGGTGGACTAGGTGTTGCTTGAGTATTCTAATGTATGAATTGTTTGGATAGGAGTAAGCAAGGTACGTTGGATAGGAAGTCCCTAGGCACGTCCTTAGTCCTTTATACTTCTTTAAACCAATCGCCTTACTGAATTGTAAACTAAATGAAACCTTTTTTATGATATTTTAAATTAAGTTTCCTTCATAAAGTTTTTCCAAACGATTATTTTAAGGATAAACTATTTTATAATGAAATTAATTCTATTTGTAAGTATTTCTTTGCTTTGATGGTATTCCCGACCCTACTGAGAATGTGTGGTTTGTTCTCACCCCAAAATCTTTTACCCTTTCAGTGACACAGGTTCGAAGACTCAGTTAGAAGCTGCGGACAATTATTGACTTTAATTATGAATTAAGTTGTTTTCATAGAATTTCCTCGCTTGTTGCTTAATATTTTTATTTTATACAGAGGGATAGGTGCTGTATCTAAGTTTTATTTTGATTTACTTGTAAGATTTATTATTATTAATAATTATATGATTATCATTACTTGGTGATCTTGATATATGATTTTTAATGAATTGAAAACAAAATTTTCTGGTATTTTCTTAACGATTGAAATGCGATATTGAACGAAAAGCTCAATATTAAATAGTTAATAAGGAAAACAGGTTAGTAACGCCTTACTTTTGGTACGATCATGACGTACTGGAAGTTGGGTCGTTACACAACGATGTCATTTAGTACTTTCTTTAATATATCTAACGTGGTAAGGTTTGAGCTATGTCACTAACAGTGTTGAATTTTAGTGACGGAAGATACACGAAGGACTACATTGGTGCACTTTTTAAAATATAGAAGATCAAATTGTAGCAATTAGAAAATCAGGGACCAAATCAGTGTAACTCGCCAGTCTCAGAGACTATAGTAAGGCTTAACTCGTTAAAGGTTGTAGCTTGACGAGAATTGTTTGAGTTACGAGAGAGAAAAAAGGAAAAACGTATGATAAAGGGTATGACATCATTTTGACACGGAATGGCAATTGGAAATAAATGCATAAAAAGAAAGAGAGGGTCACTGACTCACTGAGAACGACTATGCTATGTGTATATCGAAATCAATTATCAAAGTTAATTACTAGTATAAAATACATGTTAAAATATAAATACATATTAAAAATGAATTAAATTATATATATTTATATACATATATATTGATAGTTGATTTTAATGACTAATTTTAATGTAAAAATAATATTTTTAAACCACAAAAATAAGCAAAAAGACCCGTTGTGGCCGAATATGGTGTGGGATTAATGATAGTGAGTAAGTAGAGTGAAGAGAGAGATAATGGATGATGGATGATGAACATAAGCCCAATACCAAAAGCAGAAGCGGCATGTGTATAACAGTATAACACAACATTTACATTTTTAGTATTAAGCATTTTTTTTTTGTTGTTTATTACCATTGTAAAAGACTAATCCACTGTAATTCTGAACTACATTTAACTCTTTAAGTATTTTATATATTATGCTTGCTAGCTCATTTTTTTCCGTAATCTTTATATATTATTTATTAAAGAATAATAATGTTAGTATTTGAATATTTTTGTAATCCATCTCTTCTAAAAAATTAATTTGATAGGAGTAAATATATAAATAATTATTTTTTAATATATTTTTTGGTACAAGAATTTTTTTATGAATGTTTGCATAATTATTTTTATTTATCTTATGCCAAAATTTTTTTTTTTTTTGAGAGTCATTACTAAAAATTAATTTCAAACCTTTAAGTCATAAAAATTTTAATATTATGTTATAAAATTATTTTTTTAAAAAAATTTAAACTGATAAAAAAATATATATAAATAATTATATTTTGAATAAGTATAATATTTGTGAATACTATGTAAATGAGATAGATATGTTTATTAATAATAAATAAAATACATTGATACAATTTATCTCTATGGTCAAAAATTATCGATACTTCTTTGCTTCGCGTGGTGTTTCGCAGTCGCTGATGTTCTTTCCTTCGTCGTGTCTCAACCTCTCTCACTTTTACAATTTATCTCTATAGTCAAAATTTTCAAATTTTCAACCTTCTCAAGTCTCAATTTCTAACTCTCTCTACCTCATGCTTGTGCCAGTGTTTGTGGTGGCTCGTCTTCTGCCTCAAAAAATAGGAAGAAGAAGAAGTTCGACTACAATAATGGCAAGTGTCTGCATGGACTTGACGCAGTGGTGCTTGAGTCTGCTACAGAGTGAAACCCTGGAAGATTGTTTCTTCGTTGAGGTATGTGAATTCTGATTTTGTTTATGAATCAGAGGAATCAGGCTCCACACGAAAAACAAAAATCTTTGGTGCCTCATTCCTTCCTTCTTGCACAAACCTTTGACCCGTCGGTGCTGGCCTCTTATATAATGCTCTTCTGTTCTTCTGACTATTCTTAGATTGTTGGGTGGGCACTTCATTCTGACCTTCTTGCTGAAAACCATTAGGAGGTGGGACTTCTGCTTCACTTTGCTGCTGGGTCGTGTTTCGGTTGATGTTTGGGATTTGGGGTTATGGCATTGATTGGGTTGTAGGAACAGAATTGGGAGATGCTTGCTTATGAGTTTGATTACAACTTTGGTTAGTTTTTTTCCACCCTGTGTTAGGGCTCGAAAGAATTGGAGAAGGAAGAAGATGAACAGTGGTTTCATTATGCCATTTTCTTATAAATATTTCAACAAAATTCATAATATAATATTTCTATTTTCCATTATGTCACTCCAAATTGGCCACATCACATAATACCGTGCCACCTGGACTCCACCACCGCTGGAAAAATTACTCAGGCCATTGAAGAGTAGAATTGACAACGAAATTTTATATTTGTGTGTGCAAATAACTCATTAAAAAATTGAGGAGTACATCTGTCCACCGTGTGAAAATTCGGGTGTACTTTTGTCTATTTTTCTTTTTTTCTATATCAATAGCAAAAATGTCGACCTTTTCGGGGAGTAAAAAGTTCAAGTCTCCAAGTGATCAAATTCAATCCCCTTTTGAAGACCTGTTCAAGACCTGCATCTGTTGGAGACTTGTGTTGTCGTTAACAATCCCGCCAGCGACAGCCTCCGAAGCACCTTCTATAGGAGACAGCAGGCAAACTGCACGAATCTAAATCCACAGATCCATTTTTAAATTTGAATCTTCCTCAGCTTCATCAAATGAATCTCTAACCACTCCATCCACCATTTTTGACGCATCGATCCCTCTGTTGAAAACATCAGCACCGCCATCATCAAAGTTATGAACGAAAGGGCGTGCAGTAGATGCGAGGCGGCGCCGCTTGGAGAAGCTGTAGAAACCAGTGCTAACTACACTGCTACCACTAATAAGGACACGACTGTGGGCATTGCGGACACCGTCATGGAAAGGATTGTGCTAGAAAATAGGGGTCGTTCACATTGGCAACAAGGATAGTGGCCAAGAAGCATTCTTGGGATATGGAAAAAGTGAACACAGAAAGAGATAAGAGGTAGGGTAGAAAGGTAGAGAGGTAGAGGCAAGGAGGAGGGAAGCAAAAGCAAAGGTAAGACACAAAGAGGGGAGAGTGACAGTGACGATGGGTAGAGGCGAGGGAGGAAGGTTGAGCAAAAGAAGGGAAAGAAGAAGAGAGGAGGGTGGCAATGGCGGCAGTGGGAGAATGAGAAGCAAAGACGGCGGAGGAAGGAAGGACGAGGTGGGAGGAGCAACAGAAAAAAAGAGATGAAAGAGAAATAGGAAAAAAGAGGTGGGAGTAGAGAAGTAGATCCGGTGGAATGATGAAGAGGTAGTGGTAGTTATGGAAGGAAGTCAAGAAAGGAAGAAGAAAGGAGAATGGTATTTATAGAATTATCAACAAAAATTTAACAATTAGTCATTTTTGTCGAACAAAATTTATCTTGTATGGATATAATTTTAGTTTTAATATTTTATGGTCAATTTTGTCAGCATCTGAATCTTACATGGTCAAAAATAAACTATCTAATCCTAATAATGATATAGCATAACAAGTAAATTGAACATTTTGAACTTATTGCAAATAGAAGAGGTTTGTTTGTTTTATTTTTTCCTTTCATCAATTAGAAATGAAGACAAATGTCGGTCAATAGTCCGTAGCCACAATGTATACAAGTAAACAATTAACTATAAACTAAGTTTATACTTCTAACTAATGAAATATTTAAATAGCTCTGGGAGTTTCAAATTTTATGACGATATTACACATTACATTACTACAATAATTAAGTATGTTAGTTAGATCTCTTATCTTGATCCTAAAAGCATTTCTAAGATTCATTTGCATTTTTTTCCTGTTGGTTTGCGTTTGTGTTGTTGTGAGAAAATGATAGTACTTCGAGTGGTGATTAGAGTGTTAAAGAGAGAGATGTAGAGGATTTTAAAAGAGGAGGGTTATGGAGAAATAGTAGGTTAGAAAATTTGGAAAAGACCATGATTACTCTTAAGAAAGATAATTTTGGAAGAAAAATAATTGACTAATATTTAATTATTAAAAAATTAATTATAAAAATAAATTAAAATTTCATTCAAATTATTAAAATAAAACTAGACCAAACTAAATATTAAAAATAAAAAAAAATAGTAAAGTTTTAAAAATTTATTTTATTCCTTGTTTTTAGGTCAAAGGTATCTTTTGTTTCGTTTTTTTGGACGTAGCCTTGGGCCAAGAAAACTGACCCCACCCGATATTCCCCTGATCCACCCAGCTATGCAAAATTTTCAGGTCCAGCTAGAAACGTTTTTGTTTAAACTTTTAGCTATTTGCAAACCTGACTTTAATAGTTAGTTATATTATTGGGCTTTTTTTTTTGACATAGACACTTACATACACATCTCCACTTACACACACTAAATTCAGCTATTGCTGGGAGTGGGAATCGATCCTGGAGGTGATTTAATACGAGGCAAACTGATTTGCCACTCACACACTGCCTCAGCCACACTATTGGGCTTCAATTGTAATATAAACTTAATAGTAAGCAATGATGCTTCCCACGGTGTCCAAATTGAGCCCAGTCCACTGTGGCACTATCATAATTCTTTATTCTTATTCTTGCCCACAAGCATTAATTATTTCTCTTGTCAAAACTCAAAAGAAATGCCCTCATGCACTGAACAATCCCTCCACGCAGCAAATTTGGCAAAGAATCATGTTATTTTTATTATAAAGTTAACTATATCTTCACATAAAAGTCATAACTAGGACAATAACATATATTAAATATATCAAATTATCAAACTATTGTGTTTATATTAAGATAGTTACATTTTTATTATTTTATTACCGCACTTAAAATTTGCAACTTCTGTGTACACAGATTTGGACACTTATTGTCATAGGTCTTCTCTTCTAGATGCATGTCTCCTGTTTCAAATTAATAATTTATTTTTTGTAGAATGAAAAATTCTGATTCGCTGCACCATTTATATATTGAATTATAACCCAAAACGGTGATACATGAATCGATTAAACATAAAGCTGATTCACCTTCTTATTGTGCTCCCTCTCCTCAACTTTAATTTCTTTATCTACATCTATCACCGTGCTTCAACATTGGCCGTTATTCCGTTAATAAACTTGAATATCTTGTGATTTAGAGCTATTGGCCAGAACCAGATTCACTTCTAGAAAATTTCATCATTCTAGAAAACCTTAATTGTATGATTATAATAGTTAGATATTCTTAAATCTTAATCATGGACTCAATGATGAAAGTTGTACACCCAACTGAGATTATGAAAAACAAAAAATATTAAGTGAGATCCTTAGAATATTGATTACCTAAGGGATGTAAAATAAGCAATCTGACTTCACAAAATGACCAAAACACAAACTCTATAAACTGTTACTGCATGTGTATGTAATCCATAACATCACATGTTTGACATTTTTCTATGTCATAGAAATCATTAAAGATCATACTATTTTCCTGAAGTTTTTTTTCTGAGCCACAAATTAGTAGTATGCTGTTTCCTGGTGTGGGATTAATTATATTGAATTAGGAAAGTACAATAACTAAAAAGGCACTTAATAATTTGTTTCCTTGTGAGAAGAAGTTAGACTTGCAAAAGAATTTCAAAGCTATGCAAAAGCCACCACATTGACCAATGACCATCCAAATACAATGGACACACAATGTTTTTCAAACATGGTGGAACATTCTAATAAACACGTGCCAACGATACTTACTTGGCCAAATCATCACATCATGCCAAATTGCTTTTGCATGTTTTTTCAACCATATAAATATGACTCAAATTGAGCCTTTTCTTACCATGCATGCAAAACCAAAGCAAAGCAAAACAAACAAAACACATAACCATGAATGAAGATGGATCAAAGGGTAGGACAAAGGATGACGGCGGAGATATCCGATATAGAGGCGTACGCCGCCGTCCTTGGGGGAAGTTTGCGGCCGAGATTCGTGACTCCACTAGGCAGGGTCAGAGGGTTTGGCTTGGGACATTCAACACGGCTGAGGAAGCAGCTAGGGCTTATGATAGAGCCGCTTATGCCATGAGAGGTGCATTTGCTATCCTTAACTTCCCAAATGAGTATCCTATGTCATCAGGTTATGGTAATAACCGCACCGGTGGCGGTGGCAGTGGCTCCTCTTATTCCTCCGGCGCTTCAACTTCCTCTGCTTCATGGCAGGGCAATGTGGAAGGCAGGGGAAGGAGTGAAGTCTTTGAGTTTGAGTACTTGGATGACAAATTGTTGGAGGAGCTTCTTGCATGCGAAGAAAAGAAGAAAAATGGACCATGAATAAGTGAAGGGAAAAAAAAAAAAAAGAAAAACAAAAGCTAGTTCTACTCTTAGTCTCTTACTAGGAAGAACTTTACCTAGCTAACTATCAACAAAATTTCCAAAACCAGAGAGGAATAATGTTGTTAAGGACAATGTTACTTATTATAGTACTAAAATTTGCAATTTTTGCATGTGTCTCTAAAGTGTATGCTTTATGGTGATTAAGCATATATTATATCATCATCGCTAATTTTTATAAGTTATGGTGCAAAACTAAAATAGTAACTAATATTCATATATATGGTTTGTGTGTTTGAGTTGTGACAATGAAGGGAGTTAAGTGGTTGTCCGCATTATATCATTGTCCTTGGTAGGAAAATTACTATTTTTCTGGTTGGTGATGATGTTGTCCCCACAATCCCACACGATGTTCGCTTTTGGGCCCAAATTCACTATATACTCTGTTTCTTTCTCCAATTTTGATGATAACACACTGCCAAGTCCATTTCACTAAATCCCAAAACCATTGGCATTAACTATGTGCTCCATGCCAATAACGAATTTTTAGTTGGTCTAGTAATTAGTTCATTAGTCTGTTTAAGTATATGTTGGGAATTTGAATTTTATCTTGTGCATACAGTAATTCATAGACTAACAACAAACCTTTAAATAGAGTTCAAATCTGCAATAAATTAATTATTGATCTGTCGAAATAGAAAATACCGTGAAAACAAAAAAAAATATGTGCTCCACGAAATGTTTGAAAAATTATTCAACTTGACGAGACATCCCCTCACCATAAAATAAAAAGGCTAAACGGTCAACTTGAATTTTCCACTTAGAAGATGAACAAACATTTGGAACAACTCTCATTTGTCAACTGTTAGCTAGTATTCTCCTCTCATGTATGAGAAAGAATTGAAACTCGTATCTTGGTATGAATGCCTTGATATGAAGTCATTTATCGTTTAATTATTTTTTATATATATTTTATATTTTAATATATATTTTTTAGGGGCAGCTGATATTTTTGTGCATCTTGCATGATTATTTATACAAATGCAGTCTAACTGTCTAAGTATTTGTCGCCTGTATAAACTATTTCTAGCAAAAAGATATATACATTTATGATCCTGTATGTCTATGTTGAGAAGTCTTGAATTAAATGACATGATTTTGTAGTATTATTCGGAATATGACTATATGAGAACATCTAATAAGACTAAACATTTATCCACTCCTCCAAACACCTGGTCAGAATCAAATCACCTTCAACCACGCAACCTTTAGCAGATATAGCCCACAAACCTGTAACCAATTTGCTTGCTTATTATAGCCAATCTTACAGCATCTGCTTGACCTGTGACTCTTGCAATAAATGTTCAACGATATAAGACAAATATTTCACATACTCGATTTGTCTTTTATATTATTGAATTAATATATATACCTCTTTATCATTAAGTGAAATATCGGTTTAGCATATATAAAAAGATTTAATTTTGATGTAATGATAGTATAAAGTATTTTATATTTATTTTTTTAAATGATTATTCATAATAAAAAAATAATTATTTTTATTGATATGATATTACATAATTAAATATATATGCATCAAAATTAAATTCTATATAAAATGAATTTCTTTAAAAAAGTATAGTGTCCTAACGTACAAAACAAAATGAATACAAATATCGCATCTATATAAATTACATTATCACTAGCTATCACTGTCGTGGTAATTGTGCAACCAGCATAAGTGGAAACTGAAAAATTCTAGTGAAATTCAAATTATCCTTTCATTCCTTTGATATTTGATAAGTTTTTGGTTTTTCTCACCGGATAGTTCTGGTGGTTATATTTGCATCAATCGACTTTTTTTTTCCGTTATCTAATCAAATGTGTTTTTTTTTTTTTTTCTGAATGGTTAATTCTTTTCCATTATTATTATTATTATTATTATTATTATTATTATTATTATTATTATTAATGGATCACATATTTAAATTTCATTTAAAAGTTTAACGCTAGCAAACGCATAAAGCAGGCCAATGTTTAAACTATGAATGCTATTTGTTGAGCTTACAATTAAATATATTATGGTTTTATAATTGACACCTCATTGAGATGATATATACATTAGTATGTTTTTTAAAAGGGCACTCTGATAAAGTTGCCAATTTTAACTTTTTCTAAAGATGTTTTTTATTTTGTGGCTATTATTGATTTAGAAGTGTGTCACTAAAAGTGTTGCTTAAAGAGAAAGTGTTACCCTTAATCGTTAACTTGGCTCTGATACCAATTTTTGCAAATTCATAATCTAAAGTATTTGGCAATTTTGCAAATTCATAATCTAAAGTATTGACCATTTCTACTATTTCTCTTGTATTTGTTATATGATCATTTATTACTAGTCCTTGATGTATATTTATAATTCTGATAATTTTTCAATCTTGTTTTAGTTTATAATATTCTTTTTTGCATGGATTATGGTATATAAAATCTTTTATCTGTTTGTCTTTTTCTTTAATATAATTTCTCAGATCCTCAAAAACTTCTTTTATTTCTACACTTTCTGTTGTTTCTAAATATCTTTTTAATTTTTCGACTTCATTCTCCATTTTTTCTTTCAACAGCTTTAATTCTTTTAAATCATAATATGGTTTTCCAGGCATTTATAAATTTTTTAAGTTTAATTCTAACTTATTTATATTTATTCTTATTTCTATCCTTTTTATTAAAAGGTCATCAATTTCGATCTGAAGATTATTTAATTCCCTTTTATACTCCTTTATTTTACTTTTTAATTTTTTCGCCCTTTTTCTTTTTATTTTGTTTTCTGGTTTTTCAATCTTTTTATGCTTCATTATTTATTTTAGAATTTCCACGAACTCTATTATTGATTCATCACTATTTTCTAGAGATTCTATTAATTTTTCTAACTCTTCAACTTCTCTTTTCAACTTGTCATAGATTATCTTTAGAGCTTCAAATGCTCTTTGATTTATTTCAGAGAACTGTAAATAATTCAAACGATTTTCTCTTTCAAAGAGCTCTTGTTTCTTATCTTGATAAGTTACATATATTTCTTCTTTATTTATTATCATAATTTAGTGTTTAGGGTTTCATTTAATTTTTTGACCTTTTTTGTTAATTCTTTTATTTCAGAATTTTCTTCTTTAATCTTTAACTTAGATAAACTTAAAGGGCTATTAATTTTAGATTCTCTTATTTGAAAATTTGATGAAACTAATTTTCCTGATGGTTCTTTTAATAATAGAACCGGGTTTTCAATAGCTTTATATTTTGGTATTTCTGTTTTTACAATTTTCTGAAATAATTCATCGACATAAATTCTTTCTCTATTTTTAAATATTATACTATGATGGCTATTTGTTAAAGCATAATTTATTGCATATGTAATTGAAAATGGTTCATCATCTTGTTCCATTAGATTTTTTCTGTGAAATTTATAAGCCAAACTTATAGATCTTCCAAGATTTTCAGTTGATAAAGGTATAGCATATCCAAGATGGGCATTGAATTTAACATTTACGTTTGCCAAGTTTCCATGAACAATTCCAATTATTTGATCTATTGGGTCATCAGTAATTCTTTTGTCACAGATTGCTAAGCTTATTGGTGAATTAATTCCTTTCATATATGTAGATTTGATTAAGACTTGTATAGTACTAATATGAATCCATCCAATTTTAGATCTTTTTTGTTGATCCTTAATTTTCTCAATCTGTTTACTCAATTTTTCATCATTTATCAAGGCTATTTCAAGTTCTCCATTGGCGGATTTTATCTTTATAGGGGCTTCAAGTTGAATTTTTCCATAGTATATTATATTTTTTCTATTAAAAACTTCTTTTAAAAGATTGTTTATTAAAGTTTTCATTTGATTTGAGATTTAATTCTGTTTTTAGAACAGCCTGTTTTTCATTATCTAATAAAACAGTTAATCTAAAATAATCAGATTCTTCTGTTAATTCTAAACTTTCTAAATAATTCATAATTTAAAGACTAGGATGAAGATGTACCTTTCTGGAGAAAAACTTCCTTTATTTAGTATATTTTACATAAGGTGTTTTTATCTCTAGAGGGAAGATTGTAGATACTAACTCCAGAGGGGAGTTTAGAATTATTTTTTACTAAGGGAATTCTTCCTCAGACTATAGAATCGTCTCGGTAGCTTCCTCCTTGCTCTCCTAGCATATGAGTACTCTTAGCCTTCTGCTTTCTATTGTCTGATGCCTTCTACAATTGCCTAAGCAACCTATTTATAATAGTTGGGTTTGATGGACAATTCACATCCTTACCCTTCTTATGACGTCATTGCTTACGTCATTGTTTGTTATCTTGCACCAGCTACATTGTTGGTGCTTTATGACCTAAGTGCTTACGTCACTATGCAATAATGTTGAGAGATGCTTCAGATGCACTGTCCTCCTCTTTTATCATGTGACCTTCAGATGCATTGTCTTCTTCCTTTATCATGTGGGTTGATTCCGTTTCATTATTGTTTTCTTCAGATATCTCTGAGGCACATAGCTGGCACTTGTGGTCTTCTCTGTCTTTTATCAAATAGCAGAGATTCCTCTTTATCCCTTCAGGGAGCTTTTCTAAAAGTCCAGATAAGTTGTAGAATGCTGATTCAAATTCCACCAAGAGTCTCATCTCTCTTTCTTCAATTTCATTTCTTTTACTGGACACAAGCAGAGTATTTCTACTTTTATAATTAATCCTTGTGTGAGATTCCTTCGTTATTTTTTGAATTCTCTCAAAGACCCTTGCTAATGTGCTGGCTAGCCTTCCTTCATGACTGTAAATTGTTAAATCTTGAATCTAATCAATTGGTTAAAAATTTCCTGGGAAGACGGACATGAATATTACTTGGTGTGCTGGAACCAAGCATTCTTCTTCTTCATTAAAAATAGGTTGACTGTTTGTAAATTTTAGGGATATATCCCTTGGATTTACATTGTCAATCATATTTTTAAATCTCTTTACTGCATCAATAAGTCCTGCAAGAAACTCACTAATAATTTTTAGATCATTAAAAATTAAAATTGTATCAATTAATCCATACTGAAAAACTGATAGGTGTCAGATGGGGAAGCATCTGGAAATATAACCAGCTTTGTTAGCTGTTCTTTGGCAATAGGATAATATCCCAAAACTGCCCTTTTTTCTTCAGTTCAATTCAGGACTATGTTAAGGGTTTCTCTGAGATTTGATCTACAGACCCTTTTCTTTTCCTTCATTTCAGCCCTTGTAGGAATGTTTCTAATTATTCCTGTTCTCTGGGTTTGAATTGGAGCTTTATCTGCTCTTTTTAGGGTTTGCTCTGGATGGAGAGCTTCATATTCCCTGAAGGATTCCTTTGCCTCTTCTAGTGTCAAAAACCCTCCTTTATGAATTATCCTTGATTGATGTGTGAATGGTGCCGCTTTTTCCCAGGCATCATATACTCCTTTCATAGGGCCATTATAAATTACATAATATTTTTTTTTATCTTGGGTGGAATTTTTAATAATTTCAGCAATTGTTTTATTTTCTGAAATTTTTTCTTCACCTGATTTGTCCACCATGCTTAGCTGGCTAAACTCTGATGGTTTTGCTTGTTGTGTTGATTTCATTGCTTGAATGGCCTTCTTGAGGGATTGGATCTGTGTCCTTATTTGCTGACAATGCTTGCATTTTTTGAGTTCTTACTCATATTTTTGAATTTCTTGATCTAATGCGTTGTAGACGAACTCCATTCTCTTGTTAATGTATCTGCAATAACATTTTTGTCACCCTTAATATATTCAATTTTTATTGGATATTGTAACAAAAATAATTGCCATCTTACCAATCGTCCATGATTATAATCAACTTTTAAATTATATCATATGAAACCTGTTAGGTAACTTGAATCTGTCCTTAATGTAAATTCTCTGGGTAGTAAATCAATTTTCCATTTCTTAAGAGATTTAATTGCAGCTAGAGTTTCCTTTTCATGAGTGGTATATCTCTGTTCTGTTGGAGTAAAAGTCCCTGAAATATACCTGCAAAGTAATTCCTTCGGGGAATATTTAGAATCTAGTGATTCTTTTTCTTGTTCCAAACTTTTTATAGCTTTCTTAGCTTTTAGACATCCTGACCAGGTTATGTCTGAAGCATCTGTTTCTACTATTAAGTAGTCGTTTTCTTCTGGAATATAAAGTTCTGGAAGTTTTTCACATAATTCTTTAATTCTTTGAATTTGCATACTATCTTTTTCATCCCATTTTCATTCCTTTTTAGTACTTATTTTTTGAAATAAGCTTTTAGTGTATTCTGTTATATTCTTTAAAAATCCTTAATCAGAAATATAATTTATACACCCTAAAAATCTTTGTAATTGTTTTCTATCTTCTATTTTATTAGGAAATAAATTTATCTTTTCTAGAACATTTGGTTGAAGTTTTAGCTTTCCTTGAGTGGATAGAATTAATCCAAGAAACTCTATTTCTTGTTTTGCTATTCTTGCTTTCTTTTTGCTAAGAACTAATCCTTTTTCTTTACATCTTTCTAAAACTATTAATAATTTTTTAAGATGATCTTCTTTATCCTGTTTTGTAAAAATTAGTATATCATCAATGTACACTAAAACAAATTCATTTAAGTCTTTTAGATTTTCTTTCATGAATCTTTGATAAATACCTGGGGCTTGTTTTAATCCGAATGGTAATACATTCCATTAATAGAGCAACATACTTGTTGATTCTTTTGTTGGGCAAGTAAAAGCAGTTAATTTCTTTGTTTCTTCGTCTAAACGAAGTTGCCAATATCCTGATTTTGCATCAAGAGATGAAAACCAAGTTGCTCCTTTGATTTTTTCTAAAATAGAATCTTTTCTTGGAAGTTTATGAGCATCGCCAATAGTTGCTTCATTCATCTTCTTATAGTTAATAACTATTCTTCGTTTTCTCCTTTTAATTTCATTATTGTTTTCGACATAAAAGGCTGGAGCCGCATGAGGACTTTTACTTAATCTTATAATTCCTTTTTCCAAAAGATCTCTACATTCTAATGAGAACTCTTCTCTATCTCTTGCGGAATAAGAAATTTTATTTGGAATATTTATCTCTTTTGTAGGATCTTTTAATTTAATGCTTACTAATTCGTTATTTGTATTTTTAATATCTAAAGGATTTTCAGAACAAATTTTATCCAAAAGTTCTTCTATCTTTATTTCAAGATTATTTTTTGGAATATGTATCTGAAAGTATAAATTTAAATAATATGTCTCTAATATAGAAAATATTTTAAATTTTAAGATCTTATCTATAGTAGTAGTTGGTATTTTTATACGTTTTGATTTTTGATTTATTGAAGAATCGTGTGGAGCTTTTAAAACTATATATGTTAATTCTTGAATGAATGGATGATATAGCTTTAAAAAGTTATTTCCTATGATAAAATCCATTCCAAAATCTAACATATATATAGATGGAACAATGAACCTATAATTTTGAATAAAAATTTCGGCCATCTCAGCTTTTTTATCAATTTTATGTATTGATTTGTCAGCTATTCTAACTCTTAATGGTTTCTTTAATTTTTTCCAATCAAGTTTTATATTTGTACTAGCAAAACATTGTGTTGCTCCAGAATCTATGAAAGCATTTATAAATTTTTCTGTTATTTTTATAGTAATAAATGTGGCATTATTACTCAGTCTTTGAGTCTGTTTCTGAGACATATTCAAAAATATAGTCTAGGTTATCATCAGATTCTTCTAATGGTTCCATGAAACAAGACTTAGCAATTTCTATTTATTTGGTAAGATCCTTTTTATCCTTCTTTTTTGGACATTCATTTGCATAGTATCCTTCTTGGCAGTACCAACACTTACAATTTTCTTTTTTATTTGGGCAATAGTCACTTTTTTGTCTTTTGTTTTTATTGTTATTTCTTTTTCTAAAATACCTCTTTTTTCTCCAGTTTGGATAGTATTTTCTTTTTCTAAATTGATATTTTCTTTTTCTTTGAAAATTTTTATTAAGACCATATTTTTGGGGTATCTCTTCATTATCCTGACAGCAAATTTTAATTATATTTGCAAATCTTTTTTGAGTCGCTTCTTGCATACAACGTTCTTTTATTTCCTCTCTTATTGTAGAGGTTGCTCCACCAAAATTATTTTCAATTGTCCCCCTATTTATTTCTCTTATAAACTTTTCCATTATAAATTCATTAGCATGATATGGAAGTTTTGTTATATACATACTAAGATAATGATTTTTATCTTCTTCTTTTAACTTGTAATAATGTATTCTATATTCACATATATAAGACTCCACATTACATAAATCATATATCTGAATATTAGCTAAATGGTTTTTTGCTTCTTGATATTCTTTATTATAGACTTCTTGTCTATGATCTATAATGTTTTTTCCAAAAAAATTTTTATATAGAATCATCATTATATGTAATATCTTATCATAAGCTGTTATTTTTGTTGCTAATTCTTCTATTATTTGGTTTTCTATTGATGTCATATAATCTCTTATAGTTCCTTTAGTATGAAACCCTATGTAATTCCAAATATCTCTTCCAGATAATTCACTAAGTTTTGGATTAGTAAAGGCTTCTAATAAGAAGGAATTCAACCAATTTTCGAAAATTTCTTTTTCATTCTTTTTACAGTCTAAATCGAGCATTCTTTCTCCTTCCATTTCCTGAATTTTAGGAACGTATTTTGATGGTATTTTTGTATATTTTGAATCTTTATTTATAAACCCTTTTTTAAAAGCATAATTATCAAAACCTGTTTCCCATTTAAATTGAGATTGACTATCCTTAGATGTTCCAGCTTCGTTTTTTACTTGTATTGGAATTGCTGGTTCTTTGTCACTTGAATAATCTAGGATGTGTTCTTCATTTTCTATATTTTCAGAATTTACTAATTCTTCTTCTATTTGAAATCCCTGTTCCATAATATTATTTTTCTGAGCCATTTTTAATTGTTTAAAAAGTATTGTAACTTCTTCTAATTTTTCTTCAATATTCATAATTTCAATGGTGGTTTTACTTTTAATTCTGCTATGTTGATTATATTTTGAAAATTTTTTTCTTTGGGATTCTCTTTCTGAAAGTATTTATTTAATATCTGTTTGATTTCGTTTATATTAGGTTCCTCTTTTTCCTTATTTCTTTGAAATTTTATGGATACTAAAATTTCTTCAAGCATATCTACTATAAAATTTAATTGTGGGTTAAAAGTATGATAAAAATGTGGGGAATCATTTCCATGGTAGCATTTTTTAGAAATTCCGTGTGAAATATAGGTTTTTTCAGGTTTTTAAAGTCCTTCAATAAAACTTATAGTAAAATAAAGATTTTGAGAAAAATCATTTTGTATTGATTTTAGGAATTCAGTGTCATTACAATTAACATTAGTTAAAATCATTAACTTTTGATCTATTAATTTTGATAGTTTAATAATTTCTTCTCTTAAATCTTCTAATTTACTTTTTTCCATTAGGTAACGCTTTTTCTTATTAAAAGACTACGGTTTTTAGTGTGTTGTAGTGAAAAGTATGGCTTTTAGAATGTATGGCTTAGGTTTTGCCACGTAGGCGTCTTTCGAAAAAGTTTTTGTGATGTTTATGTGAGTGGTGGCTTTTTTAAAATGCTGCACTTAGACTCGAATTTTGGTAAGGTCAAGTAATAGATAGACAGGCCTAGGGATGGACTTAAGTGAGAAGGAGGGGAGATACTTCTCCCCACTAGAAGTTTAGAAATAAATTAATAAATATATATAGATCAATATATTTTACTACTATTATTATATTATCTTTGTCTAATTAAAATTTATATTAAAAAAATTTTATATTATTAAATTTAACATAAAACAATATTTATCTTATTATCAGTATCAAAACTAAAAATAAATAAATAAACAAATTTAACATTAATAAATATTGATAATATATTTTTTAAAACTAACAGTAATTAATTACTAAGCTAAAACTTAATGTTTTAAATATAAATAAAATTATTAGTTTTTTTTTAAAATTGGTTAAGATAAAATAATGTTATCTATCTATTAATTAATATTCTTTACATTCATAATATATTAAAATTAAAATTTAAAAATATATAAAATACAATATTTAATTATTTTAAAATAAAGAGAGAAAACTATTTCAATTAATTTTTTATATTTTAAATTAATATACTTTCAGTTTTTATATATAGGTCTAATTTTTTTGGGTACTTATATATAGGGACGGATTTAGAGGGGGGCGAGTAGTGGCTTCTGTAATACCCGGTCTAACCGAAATTTAGTAAATAATAAGTTAAATAGGAGCGAATATGGTTGGAAGATTTGGCAATTGGAATTTGATAATTCAAATATGATATTTGGATTCAGTGAATTTTTCCGAGTCGGAAAATATAGTTTTCTGCATAAAAGTGCGCAGTGGAATTTTGACTGGCAGTACCGGCTGAGATCTGTCTGGTACTACAACTGAGGAAATTGATTATGGGTAAATAAGATTAAGAAATGAGGAATTATAATTAGGGAAGGTAGAAATATTTAAAGTGCGATTTAGAGCGCTAATCTTAAAGGTTTTGGCCCAAAATTGGGCCAATGGGCAAAAATAAGTGAACCGGGCCTAAGTGGGCCCAAGACCCAACATATATAAACATTAGTTGTGAGCATTTCAGCTCATTTTACCCTAAAAAGAAGGGTTGGGGCGCTGATTTGAGAAGAGAGAAGAGAAGAGAGAAAACATAACTCTCTTTGATCTTCAAACCACCATAACTTGAGCTACGGAGCTCCGATTGACGAGCCGTTTGCGACCACGCGTTGCTCTTCTCATCCTCTACAATTCTATCTAAGTTTGGTGGTGAGTATTTCATTCATCTCTGCCCAGTTTTCAAAATTCCCTACTGTTACACATTTTTGGGTAGTTAGTGTTGAAATCTTGTGATTTTGGGTGTTTAGGGATACTCCAACATGGATTCTAAGTGGGTTCTATCCCTACTTCATATGGGCTGAGGTAAGAAGTGCTCAAACCCTTGTGATTTGTCATTTTTATGAGGCCTAGGTTGATGTATGTATGTGACATTGGTTATGTTAGTGTATTTGGTGATGTTGGTGCACAATTGGGAGATTGGTATTGCTTGAGGAGCTTTGGTAAGGCTTGGAGCTAAGGTTGGTGAAGAATTCCAAAGAAGAGGCTCAATTGGTTTGGCTACAAGAGGTACGATTTAAGTTTCATTTAAGTACCGTGTGTTGTGATGAGAATTCCTAGGCTAGATGCCCCTAGGATTAAGTTTGGATTGTGTAAATGGTTGGTGCTAATATGCATAGTTGATATGTAATGTGAATTAATGATTGGGTTGAGAATTTGATGTACTGGGTAATGAGTATTGATTTGTGATTTATGCATTTAAATTGTGAAAATTGGGCCGGAGGCCGTGAATTTTAGGCCGGAGGCCGGAAAGAGGTAAGAAAGGTAAGTCGATGTGTGCATTGTATGATGGCACAAGTGATTGGATGAATTTCAGATAATGAATATATGAATGATTAGGTTGGTTATTGAATAATAAGGTTTGAGAAGTTGAAGTGTGGAATTTGGTAATTTTGGGTGAAATTATGTAGACGAGGTATGTTTAGTTCGGTTGAGATATATTATGTGATCGTATATGTGATTATGATTATTGATGCCTTGATGGTATGATGATGCATTAGAGATATGTATGTTGTGATATATGCTTGGGGAATGATTAAGGTTGATTTGTGGGTGAAATCACGTGATAGTGAGTATAATATTGATTACGTATAATGATGGTTGATTGGAAATGGTATTATTGGAAATTGGGATGAGGAAGGATGTATGACATGATATTGTGTTTGTCCTTTAGCCATTTGATTGAGAAGTGTTAAAATGGTTAGATGTGGTTTTGGGAATTTTTGGTAAAGTGTCAATGTGTGAGTTGAGGATGGCTTGATGTAGATTTTGGTAC
This sequence comes from Arachis hypogaea, assembly GCF_003086295.3. Classification (NCBI taxonomy): domain Eukaryota; kingdom Viridiplantae; phylum Streptophyta; class Magnoliopsida; order Fabales; family Fabaceae; genus Arachis; species Arachis hypogaea. The sequence continues at coordinate 128,398,878 of NC_092054.1, read as the reverse complement.
ATTTTGATTGATTTCAAAAAGGGTTGAAATTGGCATGTTTTGGTTGATTTTGAAAAGAGTTGAAAATGGCTTGTTTTGAAAATGGCACCTAGTGGTTTTGTATGAAAACATGGTTTTTGGGCATACTTTGACGGGACATAACTTGGACTACTGATCTCTGTTTTGTGCCAAATCTATTTAGAAATGAAATTAGATCTGGGATGTCTATGCCGTTTGAAGAACGGGTGAAAAATGATTTAAAATGAGAAAGTTATGTCCGTCGGAAGATTGGGGGTTGAATCTGTAAATTCTGCAGCTTTTAACTTAGAAAATTTTTAGCAGAATGACCCTCCACGCGTAGGCGCACTTGGCGCGTACGCGTCGTTCTTCAAGAAGGCACTATCCACGTGTGCGCATGGTGTGCACGGGCGCGTCGATGCGCTGCACCAAATGCCCAGCTATTTTCCTGAGAGTTGTGCCAGAGTTGTGCCAGTTTTGTGCCTGGGGCGCAAGAGCACCCACGCGTACGCGTGGCTGATGCTTGCGCGTCGTTTGGCTATTTTTCAACCCGCGCGTCCGCGCGTATGACGCTTGCGCGTCGATGAGTTTTGTGGCCATCCACGCGTGCGCGTGGAGTGTGCGTACGCGTGGCCCTGTTTTTATGCCAAAGTTGATTTTTGAGTTTTAAAAGCCAAATCTCATACTTCTAAGCCTCCGATCTCACCTCTTATGTATTAAATCATTCTGATATGCCTAGCAATGAGCTAGGGGATGTGGTAACTTGCGAGTGAAGCAAGGGGAAAAGTTATGATCAATGATGATCAAAGATGATTATATGAGATATGGAGGATGACGGTGGAAGTACCGTGTATGCCATGAGCCGGAGGGCTATATTTATTGATAAATGGCCCGTTCTTGATTGGACCATGAGCCGGATGGCTGAGTTATTGCCGGGTTACGGCAAATCCATTATTGTTTATGGCTGAGTATAAATGCATATATGATTAATGAATGAATATGTTAAATGGATAATAATGAAAAAATATTGAAATGTGATGTGCGACCCCGGGTAGTAGGCAGTGGCGTTGTCCACTAGCTCCGGGTATGAGACGGGAAAGGAGGATTATGATAAACGAGTTTAATCGTGGGGTTTTGAATAAATGTGTATTTGTGATACCTGGGTAGTAGCAAGGGCCGTGGTTCGTCCCGCTTGCTCCGGGTCATTGTCTGAGGATTGATAATAATGAAGGGTGATTATGAATAAATGTTTATTTGTGATACTTGGGTAGTAGCAAGGGTTGTGGTTCGTCCCACTTGCTCCAAGTTAATGTTTGAGATTTGGTAACAATGAATGTTGATAATATGAATTGAGATTGAATGAATATATGTTTGAGATGCCTGGGCAGTAGCAAGGGTTGTGGTTCGTCCCACTTGCTCCGGGCCAATGCTTGAGATACCTGGGTAGTAGCAAGGGTTGTGGTTCGTCCCACTTGCTCCAGGTCAGAGATTGCGACGCCTGGGTAGTAGCGGCAGTAGTGGTGAATCCACTCGCTCCAGGTTGAGCTTTTAGACACCCGCCTGGGTAGTAGCCGCAGTAGTGATTATTTCACTGGCTCTGGGTTGAGCGGGCAGTAGCAAGGGGGTTGTAGCTCAAACCTACTTGCTACGCAAGGGATGTTTCTGTCCAATGGTTAGCTACCAGGACATGTCGGGTTGGTTATATAACCGACAGATGATATCATCAGCCATAGGGCAGACATTCATCATTTGCATATGTTTGAATTGTTTGGGTTTGCCATTTGTCTTGGATTTCTACATCATATATGCCATGTTACCTGACTATATGCTACTTGTTCTACTTGTATCATGTTTGTGTATTACCTGCCTGTATTGCTTGTGTTTGTACAACTGAGAGACCCCTCATGCTGGTGTCGGTGGGTGTGAGGGCTGTTCTTGATGGGATGAATTGATGATGCGATTGCATGATGATGTATTGATATAGAACTGCTGAGGCAGAACAACTGGTGATGGTTTTGCTTATGATTCTGAGTCTGATTCATGGAAGAGTCAGCGAGTTGGGAAACATGTGAAACATGAATTGAATTTAGCACTCCCTTATGACAGTTGCCTATTCATGGATTAGCGAGAACCTAGGATGAATAATTGGTGAAGAAGTTTAGGATGCTTAGTGAGTTTTTGTTGCAGTACATTGAATTTATTTGGCACTTTTACCGTACTGGGAACCCATGGGCCCGGGGTTCTCATTCCGTATATATCTCTTGTTTTTCAGATACAGGTCCAGATGCTCAGAAGTGAGTTGTGGGTCGTCTGAGAGACGGCGAAGATCTTTATTTCCTCTACTTTGTGTTTTGATTAGAATCTCTCCACCTTTGTTTTGGAAAGTTTATATTATGTATTGAACTCTTTGAATTTGCCTATAGAGGCTCTCATGTTTCCTTCGGGAGAGATTAGGATATACTGTTGTCAACTAATTTCATAATGTACTCTAGCCGACCTAAACTTCGCGGGTCGCGACTAGTAGCTATTTACTTATATTATATATATCTATCTGTTATCTATCTCTTAATCTCCTCTATGCCTTGTCCGTATATCGTTTTCGGCTTCACGGTTTATCTTTTGTTGTCGAAACGTGAGAGATACGTCTTCGCGATTTTATTTCTACTCTTTTCAGGCTTCTCGATTAATACTCCTTTCGAAATTACCTATATTTATTTATTAAAAATCCACCTGAGAGTCGTACCACCGTAATATCATTGACTTATGACTCGAGCATAAGGATTTGAATATTAGGGTGTTACAATATGCGTTACAAACGATATGAAAAACAGAAAATATACAAAAATTAGATCAATATTAAAATATAAAAGACCAGAATCAATATTAAAAAATTATAAATAAGATTTTCTTTTTTTTACTCTTAAAAATGTTTTAAATTATCTGCTTAATATTTTTTCTTATTACATACAATATAGTAATACCAAAATTACTGAATTTCACACGGCCAATACAACCTCACTGAAACTGAATTAATTAACTTGCTAATAAGAAATTAACCAAAAAAAATAGCTTCCTGTTATTATCCTTTGAACTTCTCTCATGTTAATAACTTACATTATAGTATGTTACCTTAAATGTAGCTTCCTAATCAACTTGATTAACAAAAGTAGCAGCTACCCACGTGTGACAACCTGCTAAAAAGAAGCTAAAAAAAAAGAACTTAATAAGAATCAGATGTTGGAAATATCCAAGTATCAGAGATCAGTAGTTTTGGAAATCAAAAATTTCTTTCTTTCTTTTTAAATCGGAGAAGAACGTCTCCTTGAATGATACATGCATGCCAAAATCAGAAGAAAAAAAAGTGAAGAGAAGATTATGTTGGGACTACAACAGTTAGGGCAAAAGCTTAACTTGTTATTCGATTGTCAGAAAATTTATCTGTTCAAAGAAATGGAGACGCCGGCACCACTGAAAATGACGACAAGCTTGTATCTTGTAGGATTATTTGAGGTTTAACCATGCAAAAAGTAGGACGGTGTCTTTCTGGGTTGAGTGAGCTGAGACCCAGAGGGAGAGGATGCACGGTGACGACGTTAGGTCTTTTTTCTGACCTTCTTTTTTTCTTCCCGTGTGTGTGTCTTGTTTGTGAACTTTGTTTTTTTTTATTGTGTGTGTGGGGGGTAGGGAGGGGGTGGGAGAAAAGAGAGGCACCTTTGGTCTTTTCATCTTTCCTTGATAACGTTAAAGTCTTAAAGAAGTAAAAATACTAATAGAAGATATAAGATTACAATTAAAATAATGTAGATAATTCATTAAAAATAAATGACACTAAAAGAACGGTTATGAGAAATGAATCATTAGACAATACAATTAATTTCAGAATTATTAATCAGAAATTTTTTTAATACTTATGATAGCTAAAAATAACTAAATATTGACAAAAATGTATCGTAAATATAATTTTTTCTATTCATTTCAGAACTTTTGATATCAATAAATTTTATGTGTCCCAAAGTTTAACTAATTTTCACAATTTTTTTTATTTTTATTTTCTATTGATAATTAGAGAAAAAAATGATGAAAAATCACAGAAAAAAATGAAAGAAATAATTACTTAACGAAAATTGTAGGCAATATAAAACAGATTAACATACAAATTAACAAATATAAGTGAAAAAATAAGTAAGAATGTAGATATTAATTGTTTATATTTATTGTAGAATAAAGTTTCTAATTAACCCACAAACCAAGAAAAAAGAAGATGAAAATTAAATATTAAATTTATCAATTATCTTCAAGTACAAAATGAAATCTAAAACTTCTATGAAATTAATATGACATTTGAAAACTTAAAATAGCCATTTTTCCAAAAATAATTATATAAATAAATTGAATCCTGTGAGAAGTAAAATTATAATCTAGTCTAAAGAAAATATATAGTTATAATAATGGTATAGGAATTAGGAATAAAAAAAAAACAAACTCCATCAAAGCATGTGATACAAAATCATTAAGTAGAAGCTGGTTTAAAAGAAGGCTAACTTTCAAAATTATCTGAACGTAAAATAGGAATGCTTCCTTTAATATGAGAAACGATAGCCAATACCCATTTCAGCATCCATAACAACACAATCTTAAACTAACCCGAGGAATAGGTCAGAGTAAAGTTAGTCCAATCTTTTTGTATCCTAAATTAGAATTTATAACTGAAACGGTTCACAGAAAAAGTAAAACAGTTCTGGTCATGAAAGGGGAAAAAGTATATTAATTGTTCTGGCTTAGAAACAACACCATTTTTATATGGAAAGCCTATTTGTTGCTCTGGCTGCTGTTGATGATTTTATGCGAAGACAGACATACCACTGAATTATACAATGAATAAAGCTTAATCAATTCTAATAGGCAGAATTAGTTTGATATGAAATAGTTATATTCATAAGAAAATTCACATAGAGCCACAGACTCATTTATTTCATTTTCTTCTTTTGCTGTCTAACCACATGAAAGCAACCTCATCTAGCCAGAAAATTAAATAGAGAGCATCATGGAACAGAACAAACCTGAACAAATTTAAAAAATTACCCGTGGGAACGACTACTCCTATTGTTCAGTGCAGTGGAACTGACAGCACACTTGACCTCACCGAGTTTGCATATATAGTAAGCAGAGATTGCTTCTTATTTTATTGGTCTGTGTCCGTGTTAATTAATGTATGGAATAAATAATGGAATGTGTATCATACTTCTTTTATCTTACCATGGTGTATGTCTTCCCAGATCTAGTTTTACCATATGCGAAAATACAAACATTATATCCATCCAACAGGGATCTAATTAACAGGTCTGTGTCCTTAAAAATCTCATCTGTGTACAAAGTTAGAATAAATTTCAATAAGATGATGTAAAAGAGAGGGAAGGGGAGGGAAAATTTCTGTAATCAGTATGTGGAACTCTACCTTAGCCAGCCTTTGCACCAAAAACCCGATTGAAGTGAAAAACTTTCCTTCCATCTTTCAATGTTTTGGATGGATCTAAACTGAATGCAGAACCATCCTCCCCAATGAAATCAATAAAATTCTTGGATTCAGCCTAGAATGTGGGTCTGATTCTGCAGTAAACTCGAATATTACCTATAATTTGGATCTGAAAAGTTGGACAAAATTAACTTTGCTCAATAATGTATAAAGAGAAAACGGCCATTAATTAAATAAATAATTAAAAATTCAACCTTTCAGATCTTAAACCATGATAAATAATTTCCTATTCTCTTCTACTACTCTGTTATATCTAGCAGCTGCAGTTCCCATATCCTCTACTTGACTCCCAGAATTCATAAACCAGTATTTCATCTCAATAATTAATAAGCATAAAACCGATTCTCAAAACACACGACTAACTCACAACCAGAAGGAAAAAAAAAAAGCATCAGTCCAAAAGGTAAGAAAGTAACAAACGAAGCCATCCAAATTCAAACACAATGCCCTTTGGAATTTTAAAATATTTCCAACACAAATCTCAATTGATCACATACCATTGCAAATGAAAACACCCCTTTAACAACCAAATTTATCAAGATGGTTCCTATCCTCTAGCAGTATTTGAAGTATTCTGCAAAACAAATTGGGAGTGACCTATTTACCGTGATAAGTTCCTAACAAATAAGAAATTGCAGACTGAACAACAACAATTCATAATGATATCTAATTGCTCAAGCAAGATCTAAACATAATAGGAAATGTTAACAACACTTTTTCACTTCCTCTACTAAGTAAATAGATGTTTTTGTGATACCTAACCTCACCTCCATCACGATCGTCACTACTGCCACAGTATCACATCTTGTTCGTCTTGTTCAAATGCTGCTTATGCTTCTCCTTCTACTCCGCCAGCACCACCGGAGACTTCTTCCTCTTCCGATCTGACTCTTTCTTTGCCGGAATTGCAGAGAAAGTGAGAAGAGATGTGTCACTGACAGGGCTTCAAATCAGAGTCAGCTTCACAAAAAGGAAAGTAGTGAGGAACCTTGGTGCTTCACCAGTATGTGGGATGCCCTAACCTCAGCTCCATCACCACCGTCGCTATTTCCACAGTACGACATCTTCTTCCTCTTGTTCAAATGCGGCTTATGCTTCTCCTTCTGCTCCGCCGGCACCACCGCAGACTTCTTCCTCTTCCGATCGGACTCTATCTTCGCCCGAATTCCAGAGAGAGTGAGAAGAGATATGTGACTGAGAAGGCTCTGAATCAAAATCGGCTTGACGAAGAAAACAGATAGTGAGCAAGAGATAATGTCTTCCCAATGGAACACCCCTGTTCCCCAATCAGATTCAATCTAACTCCATCGTGCGGTCCACATCTATTGATCTAATCCATCCAGTATCATAGAAATTTTTAACCTTTTTTTATGAAAAATATCTATCTCTACACTATTAAAGTAGTAAGATAGATAAATATGTTAAATATATCAATAAACTAATAGAAGCAACTAAGTATTTGATTAGGGATGACTAAATCGAAAAAAAATGGATGAAAAATATATTTTTACTTACGTTTTAGTGCAATTGATAAATTTCTAATAATAAAAGTAAAATTACTAAAAAATTTATTATAACTTTTTTGAGAAGTTCAAATTTATATTTTTTATTTTTTTTTGAAATATACATTTTCACGTGATAAATAAATAAAAAAATACCTTTAACCAATTTACTTTAAAATATCTTTTTATATGAGATATCTAAATATAAAATTATAACACGATTGAAAAAAAAAATACATGTTTTAAATGATTTTGGGATTCATTATTTAAATTATTCGATACATTTTAATAACTCATAGGAAAACAAATATCATTATACACTAGATAGCCGTGGTTTCATCTCCGAGCTGGAGACCTCCCCGCATTCCAGGCCGGCTCCTATCCCAGGTGGCACCTCTCCTCTAGCGTGGCAACCCCACCTCAATTGAATATTAGGGTGTTACAGCTTCAGCCTCTTAATATTTTAAAAAACTATATTTATATATGAGATATGTATTTAAAGAAATAAAAAATATTGAGTAGTTTAGTAACTTTTGTAAGATCTGAAAAAATTATAAAAGGATTAATTGGATAATTAATCATTAAATTAAAATAGTTAAAACGCACACGGAGTTAAAAATCAAGACTTAGAATTTTGAAAATTTAACTATAATGATTGGATTAAGTGAATTTTTTTTAGAGAAAAAATATAATTTTCTGCGAAAAATGCGTAAAAACACGTTCTGGTATTTAGCCACTGTACCGGCTTAAATCAGCCCGTTTCTGTGATTGAGAAAATTAATTTATGAGTAAATAAAGTTAAAAAGTTAAAATTTATAATTTGGAAAAGTAAAAATAATTCGAATACAAATATTATAACACTAGTCTTAAAGGTTTTGGTCCAAAATCGAGCCAATAGACTAAACTGAATAACCGGATCCAAGTGGGCCCAAGCCCACACTATATGAGTCCCATTTCACTTTGATTCAGCACCCAAACCCCCCATTATTGATAGAAACCAGCTGAGAAGAGAGGAAGAAGAAAAAGAATCCTAACAGGCTAACACTATTCATTTTCTCCTTCAAATCTTCATAACTTGTGATCTGGAGTTTCGATTGATGAGCCGTTTGTGACCACGCAAAACTCTCGTCGAGCTCTTCGATTCTATTTGAATAAAGTGGTAAGAAATTTCAATTTCTGTGCCTATTTTCCTGTTCTTTCCAATTTCACATTTTTGGTTTGGGTTTTGAAGAAATCTTGTGATTTTGATTGTTTAGGGATGCTCTAGTATGAGCTATTGGTGGGTTCCATCACCAATCTCATTAAGATAAGAAAGTTTTATCCCCTTTCAATTGTCCAATCTTATAAAGCCTAGGTTGAGAAATGGTGGACTTTTGTAGTGAATAGCAAAATTATTATGTTGGTTGGTGCGGGGTGAGTTGTGGATCAAGCGGCGAGGTTTTGGTGAATGTTGGGATTGCTCGTAAAAGGACTCAAGAATTTGGAACTGCCGCCGTTAAGGTATGGTTTAAGTTTCATTTAAATACCATGTAACGTGACATAAAGTTCTAGACTAGATGTCCCTAGGAATAAGATTGAATGGTATAATTGGATGAAATTGGTATGTTTACTTAATGGATTGATGAATTTGATTTGGTTTGGTAATGAAAATTGTGATGTGATGGAGTATGTGAAATTGAATGGTAGATTAATTGTTATTGATTTATGTGAAGTTAGACCAGAGGCCGTGAATTTTGGGTTGAAGACAGTGGTAAGTGTGATGGATTGAGATAATAAGAATTTGACATGGATTGTGATTGAGTTGGAAATTGTTGAATTGATTGTTGATGAAAAGTGGAATTGATGTTGTGAATGTAAATTTTGAATAAATTGATAAATTGAAAACTTAATGGCTAGGTCTTGAAGGGCTGAGGAATAATTTGATAATGTATATGAATGATTCGGGCTAAACTTTGGTATATTTGAATTGAATGGATTGATAGATTGAATTATTTATGTATTAGGATGATTGATTAAGCTTGGATTTGGATAGAAATGAGTGGTTGGATATGTGTATTAGTAGAATTGATATGAAATATTTTGATTCTAAATATAGGCTTGAAACTTGATTTTGGATGATGAAAGATTTTGGGAGTTTGAGGAGTGTTGGTGGCATGGGTATGATAGAGATTTGATTTTGTGTAAAATATGTCTTTCAAACCGTTTTGGGTGTGTTGGCTTCGGTTTAAATGGTTTGGTTTTGGAAAAAGTGAAAATTTGGTAAAAGTCTAAATTTTGGCAAAAACATATTTTTTGCCAATTTCAGCGGGCCGTAACCCAGTTCTCGGAGTTAGAAATTCAACGAATTAGATTTTTGTGAAAATTTATTTAATGATCTTTCCAATGGTTCAAGAATGGTTGAAAAATGAATTTTGTAGAAAAAGTTATGAACGTTTGTGTTGAGTTAAGGAATTAACTAACATAATTGATGATGACAAACATTATTTTTATTGGGTTAACTACCCAATTAGTGTTGATTATTTTTTATTAAGTGATGCAGACCACATTTATCAAATATAGCAGAAGCCCAGTTTTGAATAAACTGAAACAGCAAGTGGACTATTTAAACAAAGTAAGCTCAAAGAAAACAAAGCAAAAAAATCAGATGGCCCAAGTGGACATAGCCAACCCAAGTCCGAATTGATCTCTCAAGCTAATCCCTCCAAAGTGCTTCCACCAAAGCAACGTTCACCTTTTTCTTTTGGTCAGACACAGAGAAAAGAGAGAGAACTTCGTTCCTCTTGCTCCTTTCATCAAAGAAGAAAGAAAGAGAAAGCTTAATTAAAAAGGCAAAAGTCTAATCACCTAAATCTAACCATCTTAGGCTAAGTCAGAAGTTAAAGGTGATTTGTTTCCTCTTGCATGCATTTTACTTTTCTCTTTTCTTCTCCAACTCTCTGTCAATCCAATTTGGGATACATGAAAAAAGTGATTTCTGATAATCATTATTGTAAATCAATGGCCAAATTTGTTTCTTGGGAACAAAGTTATAGCTCAAGGGTTCAGATCTGAGTTTACCATTAAAAATATTTTTCTTTGCTATCCTGAGGTTTTCGGTCAAGAAAGAGGGTCAGAACCAAAGTTCCTAATTTGATGATTAATGGAAGAAAGTGAAAAAGTAAGTTGGTGAAGCACAAATCTCAAGGGTTGACTTGGAAGAGAGCAACTCAGCAACATGTAAAGAGATACAAAAAGAAAAGTTTTCTTCATACTGAGACAAGGAGAGAGAACCAGAATTTGAGGTTTATGTTCTTAGAAGAGCTCTTTGAAGAAGTTCATCAACTTCGACAGTGTTTCCTAATCAAAGGAGCATTCCGCCAGAATGAGAAACTAAATTAGAGGCAAGCAAATCTGGTTCATCACATAGCTAAGAGGCTGTTGAAGCATCAATCTCCTTCATGTTTTATAGATTATAATTTTATTTTTAATATATATCTTTCTGTAATTTCTTGAGTGTGAAAAGGCATAAAGAGAGAGCTCAAGTAAAAGCCAATGAGTGTTAAAAGGCTGAGTGATACACTTGAGTGAAAAGCCTAGAGTGATTTCAGATTTCTTTAGGTTGGTTTTGTATCTTGTATCTTATACCTGTGAGGTACCCCTTTCTTAGTTAGGTAAGCACTAAGAGTGAAGAGTTAGGTATTAGCATAGCGAAATCAAGTTAGGTTAGAACTTGAGAGTAGAAGGATTGTATCAATCCTGTGGAATTGGTTGTATGTAATACTTTAACTATAGTGAAAATTCCACTACAATACATTGCACAAGGCAACTGAACCAAGATACATGATGGTGTCAACTTCTCCTTTCCCTTCTCTGTTCTGTTTTCTGATATTCACGAGATAAAAAAAATTGTCTCATAAATTTTCTGCTACTGAGTTCGAACAGAATCCAAGTAAAAGTTTATAAGTTAAGCCATATTTCATTAAAGTAAAAGAAGGTCATAGATTCAACCCCCCTTCTCTAAGCCTTCTACAACCTTCAGTTTGAAAATCTGGTTTTAAAACTGAATTCTGCAGAAGTTACAGAATTTTGAGGTCATGCGTACGCATGGTGGGCATTCCAGAATTTAAAAGATTTCATGCGAGTACCATGCGTACGCGCAAAAATGGACTCGTGCGTACGCGTGAGGCATGCGTACGCACAACCACCCAATTTTGTAGAAAATATATTTTTGTGTTTTTAACCTTTCTTCGAGCCTTCTAAACATCTGTAAACTCTGTTATGAGTCTAAAGCTGGTGAAATAAATGATAGAGGAGTTAGGAATGAAACTGAATGAGTTGAGAAAGTGAATTGAAGAAAGATGAATTAAATATGAAGTGAAGTATGATGAGGATGAATATAATGATGAAGGATGATGATGAATGATAATTGATTTTTGATAGAGGTATAATGATGATTGAGAGAGAATGATGATTGATAATGATCAAGATATGATAAGGAACGATAAAAAAAATGAGTTATAGTGATGACTGAGGATGATTATGAATGGAGTGAAGTGGAATTGAGAAGGAAGTCAATAATGAAATTAACTTTGATTTGAGATATACCTGTTTGGGAAGTACGCAGTGGAGTGATTCCACTTGCTTTAGTAAAGTGATTCTATTTGCTCCCAGATATGATTGCAATGCAGTGGAGTGATTCTACTTGTCGCAATAGAGTGATTCTACTTGCTTCCAGATGTTGACATTCCGTCACAGAATGTGGCCGGACACTTAGACCTTTCGGAATTTTATCCTCCAAGAAGTGTGAATCACTCTTGAGAGATGTGCGCATGCAGGGACTGTCCAGGGTTAGCTATCGGACATGTCGGGTTTGGTTGTATAACCGACAGATGATATCACTGGTCATAGGACAGGCATACATCATTTGTATTTGTTTGACTTGTTTGGATTTAATACTGTTGGGAATAAGGAGTATGACCACAATCCAATCAATCATGTGTCAAATAATTTGTTATTATTATTATATTAAAATGTTAATATAATAAGGTCATTGATTAAATTTAGAGATTTATCATTGGATGAAGATTAATAGATCTCATTTTATTAAATTATATATATATAGATGGTGCATATAGAGATATGACCATTGAACTGACTCACCCTGAGAATTCTTAATGGTTATAATTACCGCATATTTGTCAATAGGATATTCTCAAGATGAATATAGTAATAGAGTTTCCTTTGACCTACGACTATCATAATAATTAACAATGTATTTATTATACTTTGATTCCGGACACCTAATACCCTAGGGTGCTAGTTGAATGGATATTGGATATGATTTAAATACTTGTAGAATTAAATATTAGTCAATAAGGAATCCGTCAACTCTCGGTAAAGAGTTTGAGCTCTATGATTATAATGACTGAGATGAATAAAACCTTGGCCAAGGGGATTGCATGAATGAAGAAATGAGTTTCTTAGGTCATTCGCAGTTCATTATAATAATGGTAACAAATTAGAGTTTGATAATTAAACCATACTCTAAGGGTTAACCAAGAGCTGGAAAGATGGAAGGAATTATACTTTATTCTTCTAAGGTTCTTAGTAAAAATATATTACTTCATACTATCGGGTCGTTGAGGAGTGTTGCTAGACGCCAACCTTGATTAGTAAATTTAGTATGACTAATTTACTACCCGCTTAGTATTGAACATATGGAGTTACACACTAATAAGTGTTCTAATCTTTGCTATAGAATTATTTAATTATTATTTTGATTTGATCAAATAAATAATTATATTAATTCAAATGGAATATTATTATATTCTTTGCTAGCACCAAGAATATAATAATAGTATGATAATTGAGAATATTAAATGAGATTTGAGAATAATTAGTTATTCTATTTCTAAATTTGGATGAGATCCTAACTTATTCTGTTTCAAATTGAGTTATAGTATGATTTGAAGGATTCAGATTTAGAATTTTAAGATATATTTAAATTTGAATTGAGATTCAAATTTAAAATTATTAACAAATCTCATACTATATATATGTATGCCAAGAGTAGAGGAAGGTAACGGAGACGAGAATAAAACACAAGGGTTTTATTCCTTTACCTCTACACACATAAACGTATGTGAGCCTGATTCTTGGAGAAAAATTTTATAGCGTGTAAAGAGTTGCAAGAGGTTTCTCAATTTAGATCAGATGTCCATTGGTCAAGGAGTTGACAGCAAAAGTTGGTCTCAGTATGGATACGCATAGCGCCTTCGTACTATCGAAGGAAAAAAAAAGATTTTTACTAGTGTACTCAGGTATTTAGATTTGATCTACTATATATTTATTATTGGAATAAAGTTTAAGCACAAAATAGATCTTTAGGATTACCTTATTTTTCTTCCGCTGCGTGTTATGAACACATGATAATCCTTCAGTGATATCAGAGCTTTGGCTTTTTTTGTGTTTAAATCTTTATTCCTATATTTCTAAAAGTTTGTGAATTAATAGGATTAATTCAAAAATTTTAAGCATGAGAAGCAGTTATTTCCATTGAGATGGTTTTTTAATAAATTAATAGTTAATTTATTTGAATGTTAATTATTTAATTGTGATCAAATTATTATTTTTATGGTTATGATTTTTTTTTATCATAACTTTGAAACGTCATTTTAAAGGAATAAAAATATTTTTTTATATATAAGTGTATATATTGAGAGTGTCAAATTTGATTTGATAGTTTTATAAGGCTAAATGTTAGTCTATTAAAAATTAAATTTTGATTTAATTGATATGTTTTGGACACTATAATTTTAGAAATTAGTTTTTCTAATATTCTTGATTATAAAGAGCGGCTTGACAACCAAGAGTTTTATTTTCAAGATAATAATCAGTATATACATTTGATGTATTAGGGATTTAATTTTATAGTTTGCCTAGACAACCTGGGAGTATAAAATTTAGAGAAAAGGACAAATAGGTCCCTAACCTTTTGTCCCGCGGATATTTTTGTCCTTGACCATTGAAAAATACTTTTAAGTCCCTAACCTTCACAAAATTTGGACGGATCAGTCCCTCCGTCCAAATGCCTCCGTCAGGGACTGATCCGTCCAAATGCCTCCGTCAGGGACTAATCCGTCCAAGTTTTGTGAAGGTCAAGGACTTAAAAGTATTTTTCAATGGTTAGGGACGAAAATGTCCGCGGGACAAAAGGTTAGGGACCTATTTATCCTTTTATCTAAAATTTAATCTATAAGTACTGATGAAAAATTCTCTAACAATTGAGATAAATCCTAAAAGTTAGGAGATTGCCAAACAAATAAATTTATCTCTTGTTTATAAGGAGCAACCTGACAACTAGGACACTTGTACTCAAAGATAGAATTTATTTATGCATATGATGATATATAAGGAGAATTAATTTTATGCTTGAACCTAGACTACCTAGGGGTATAAAATATAATTCAGTTAAATAATTGTTTAACAACCAGATAATTATTTGAGATTATAATTGTATGGGATACAATTTAATCATGTTTATTTGGAATAGGTATGAGTAACAACTTGACAACCAATATACTCATTCATGATTCTAAATAATTTTGCCAGAAATATAGATTTCTTATTTACTTTCATATTTTAGATTTTTAAATATGTCCATCTTTCGTATGGCATACTTGAAAGTAATATATTGACTACAATTTAGAATTATTTTTCTAAAAGGTTATCATTGAGATGACAATCCTACTGAAATAATATCTTCCAAAAAATTGATTTTGGAATGGTCAGAACTTATGAAGTATTTGTAATATTATTTTACATGGGTTGTTTTGACAACCATAAGTTTTAATTTCAAAGACATCTCTCCACTATTTATTACTGAACATCTTGAGAAGATGTATGGTGTTCAAAGTAAGATAGTATGACTATCAAAAATTTTGTTTAAACTAGTGGGAGTATTGGACGATATATTTTGAATTAAACAACTTTAGAAGTTAGAATGCCATTAGGCAAATGGCTTTTGCGAGAATTGTTCTTGCAAGCATTTTTGGAGATTTATTTTGTTACAAATAATTTATAATTGGCCTTAATATGAGTATTGAAGATGCGAATCAAAATTGCTCTTAAGGGTTGGTTTGACCAATAATAAAGATATTGAGTATTTTTATTATAAGAGTTTAAAGTAAAATCTTTAATATCTAATCGATATTCTATTGAATAGAGAATGAGATTCTCTCAATGCACAAATACTATTACTCTTTGTACTTCATCATGTTTAAGAAACAAGAAATTTGATTCAGCTGCTAATCTTTCGTTAAATATTTGGATTACGTTTTAGAAACATGGCTAAATTAACAAAGTTTTCACTAAGTCAATTTTAAACCCATATGAGATGTGGAAAATGACATAAACCAAATCTCAAGAGCATTAGAGTTTGGAGATGTCTTACATGTGTTAAGAGATTACACAATAATAAATTGATGTTAGATCTGATAAATGAGATTTATTGGGTAAGCTAAAAAAATAATGAGTATTATTTCTATCACCCTTCTTAAGATAAAGTGTTTGTGACAAGAGGTTGAACTCTTTTTAGAAAAGGAATTCCCTCCAAAGGAAGATAAGGTGAAGAAATAGAACTTGATAAAGTTAAGACAATCGAAAAGTTTGATTTATACAATGTCAAGAGAAACTTTGTATTTAAAAAAAAAAAAGTGGGAGTACAATTACTTTTATTAGAATTGTTTACCACTCAATAGATGATATACGTTCTCAAAGAAGTATAAAACGTTTGATCGTCAAACTAATTTTTTGAAAAGTAACCAATTTGTATAATGCTACAATTCTATCAAGATAGATCTAATGGTTACCTAGATTTTTTTATAATCATGTTCAATAAGGATTGTCCTTAAAATAAAATTATGCACTATTGTAGTGGAAGATTTCATGTTTTAAGAAAACGTGATATTTATTATGCGGTAGATGTATTTTGCAAAAGGTCAAGCACATATGCTCAAAAGCTAAGGTATTTAAGGTAAAAAAAGTTTTGATAAACACAAACGTGCATTGAAAAATTATATACATGATTGATTGGCTCTAGTGTAAGTGGGAGATTATTGAGATAGTAGTATGCCCAAGATCTAATCTATCATGATTGGCTCTCGTGCAAGTGGGAGATTGTTGGGAATAAGGAGTATGACCACAATCCAATCAATCATGTGTCAAATAATTTGTTATTGTTATTATATTAAAATGTTAATATAATAAGGTCTTTGATTAAATTTAAATATTTATCATTGTGATAGTGATAATAATATTGAGAGATAAATCTTTTATAATTTAACTTAAATTGTTCTTAGTTATAGGATTATTAAAAAAGATATTAATAATCCAGAAAGATCAATATATATCGGAAATATTTGGTAACCAAAGAAAATCAGCCAAAAACAGCCATAACTTGCCTTATTTAGCATTCATTAATTGTTACAAAAATTAATAAATACTAAATAAGACAAGTCCATTGGATGAAGATTAATATATCTTATTTATTAAATTATATATATATATGGTGCATATAGAGATATGACCATTGAACTGACTCACCCTGAGAATTCCTAATGGTTATAATTACCGCATATTTGTCAATAGGATATTCTCAAGATGAATATAGTAATAGAGTTTCCTTTGACCTACGACTATCATAGTAATTAATAATCTATTTATTATACTTTGATTACGGACACCTAATACCCTAGTGTGCTAGTTGAATGGTTATTTGGTATGATTTAAATACTTGTAGAATTAATGATTAGTCAATAAGGAATCCGTCAACTCTCAGTAAAGAGTTTGACCTCTATGATTATAATGACTGAGATTAATAAAACCTTGGCCAAGGGATTGAATGAATGAAGAAATGAGTTTCTTAGGTCATTCACAGTTTATTATAATAATGGTAACAAATTAGAGTTTGACAATTAAACCATACTCTAAGGGTTAACCAAGAGCTGGAAAGATGGAAGGAATTATACTTTATTCTTCTAAGGTTCTTAGTAAAAATATATTACTTCATACTATCGGGTCGTTGAGGAGTGTTGCTAGACGCCAACCTTGATTAGTAAATTTAGTATGACTAATTTACTATCCGCTTAGTATTGAACCTATGGGGTCACACACTAATGAGTGTTCTAATCTTTGCTATAGAATTATTTAATTATTATTTTGATTTGATCAAATAAATAATTATATTAATTCAAATAGAATATTATTATATTCTTTGCTAGCACCAAGAATATAATAATAGTATGATAATTGAGAATATTAAATGAGATTTGAGAATAATTAGTTATTCTATTTCTAAATTTGGATGAGATCCTAACTGATTTTGTTTCAAATTGAGTTATGGTATGATTTGAAGGATTCAGATTTAGAATTTTAAGATATGATTTAAATTTGAATTGAGATTTAAATTTAAAATCAGTAACAAATCTCATACTATATATATGTATGCCAAGAGTAGAGGAAGGTGACGGAGACGAGAATAAAACACAAGGGTTTTATTCCTTTACCTCTACACACATAAACGTATATGAGCCTGATTCTTGGAGAAGAATTTTATGGCTTGCAAAGAGTTGCAAGAGATTTCTCAATTTAGATCAGATGTCCATTGGTCAAGGAGTTGACAGCAAAGGTTGGTCTCGGTGTGGATACGCATAGCGCCTTCGTACCATCGAAGGAGAAAAAAGATTTTTACTAGCGTACTTAGGTATTTAGATCTGATCTACTATATATTTATTATTGGAATAAATTTTAAGCACAAAATATATCTTTAGGATTACCTTATTTTTCTTCTGCTGTGTGTTATGAACACATAGTAATCCTTTAGCTACTTGTCATGGCTTGTTTATTATACCCATTAAATGATTATATGCTAATTGCTTTACTTAAAATTACTTGGTTGTCTTGCTTGTATTTGTATAACTGAGAGGGTTCTCTTGTTGGTGTCGGTTGATACTGAGGGTTGTTCTATTGTAGATTGGATGATTGTGGAACTTGGAGACAGATGAATTAAATTAGAACCCTTATGATAGTTGCCTGATTTCGGATTAGTGAGAACCTAGGATGGAAAGAATGATGTTTGGAGTTTAAGATTATTTAATGAGTTTTCTGTTGCTTTATATTGTATCTATTTGACATTTTTACTGTACTGAGAATCTATGGGTTGGGAATTCTCATTCCGTATCTATCCACTGTTTTTCAAATATAGGTCCTGGTGCTCCGCAGTGAGCTAGAATTTGTCTGGAAGACGGCGAAGCTATCTTGAGTTCTATGTTTTATTTTGTTTAGATTCTCTCTATCTTTATTTTAGAAAACTTTAACGGTGTATATGTTATTTATTTTGGAACTTGCCTATAGAGGTTATGTTGTATGTTTGGGAGAGATAGGAAATTATTATCAACTATTTTATTTCTGTAACCCTAGCCAACCAAAACTTCGCGAGTCGTGACTAGTGACTATATATATATATTCTGTCTTCACTCTATTCTACCTTTAAGTTTTTATTTTACCCTGTTTATCCAAACGCGTTATATTCTTCGACACGTGTGTATGCGTTTGCGAGCGATTTTCTTTTACTCTTTTCAGGCTTCTCGTTTATTAATTCCTTCTAAATATATATGTATTATAACTCTACCTTGAGTCATACCACCTTGCCTTATTATCATTGATCTAAGACTCGAGTATAAGAATATAAATGCTTGAGTGTTACAATTTTATATGTATTATTTTTTAGGGTAAAGTATATTTTTTGTCCCTGAAGTTTGACAAAAGTTTCAAAAATACCCCTAATTTTTATTTTGTTTCAATTTTGTCCTAAAAGTTTTCGATTTGCATCAAATATACCCCCGAACGGCTAATTTTTTAAAAAATTTAAGACCAATTCAACAACAATTTCATAAGAACAACCCTCAATACAAGCAAATCAAGCATACTTTTCATGCATTATTATTAGATTGGTCTTAATTTTTTTGAAAATTTAGCCGTTAAGGGTATATTTGATGCAAATCAAAAATTTCTAGGACAAAATTGAAACAAAATAAAACTTAAGGGTATTTTTGAAATTTTTGCTAAACTTCAGAGACAAAAAATATACTTTACCCTATTTTTTATTATGTGATGAATTTATATCTCAATTATTTAACTTGCTAATATTTTTTACTTAACTAATTTAATATCGTACCCTCAAATATGTGTACTTTTCAAATTAAGTTTTTATATATATATATATATAATCTCTATGTCTATTTTTAAAAAAAAAAATCATTTGTTTAATATTAACATATTTAACATTTATATTATTATATAAAATATTAATAATGACTTGTGTAATTATATTTTGGTAATCACATTGTGTATTTTAGATGTTTTTTTTATAAAAAATACTCATTTTTTTAAAATTTACGTTGTTAAAAGAAAAAAAATTCTATAAGAACACTGTATCTTTCACATAATTAATAGTTTATATAAGTAAAGTATTGTTTTTGTCCTCAACGTTTGGGGTAAGTCCCAAAGTTGTCCCTAACGTTTCAATCGTCCTATTTAAGTCCCTAACGTTTCAAAACTGACTCAATGTTGTCCTGCCGTTAGCGATCCGTTAACAGAATTGACGGTGGGACAAAATTGAAACAATTTTGAAACGTTAGGGACTTAAATAAGACGAAAACGTTGGAGACAAAAATGATACACAGAAATAAATTTTAATTTTATCCTTCAATAATATCAATTTTTGACTATACATAGTATTCAATTATTTTTTAATCACATCTAAATAAATTACACTTAATCATATTACTTTTATTTTAAATTAATTAATTTTTTTATAATTTTACTCTTCAAGATTTTTAGTTATTATGAAATGTTTGTAGAATGACTAGTATATAAATTTGCAATATATATATATATATATATATATATATATATATATATATATATATATATATATATATATATATATATATATATATATTATACATTTTGTCTCTAATGTATTAAAATTCTTTAAAATTATAAAAAAATAAATTTATTTAAATTAAAAGTAATGTGATTAAGTGTAATTTATTTAGATGTAATTAAAAAATAATTGAATACTATGTACAATAAAAAATTAATATTATTGAAAGATAAAATTAAATTAAAATTTATTTTTATGTATCGTTTTTATCCCTAACGTTTTCGTCCTATTTAAGTCCCAAACGTTTCAAAATCGTCTCAATTTTGTCCCGCCGTCAATTCTGTTAATGGATCCCTAATGGCAGGACAACATTGAGTCAATTTTGAAACGTTAGGGACTTAAATAGGACGATTGAAACGTTAGGGACAACTTTAAGACTTACCCCAAACATTGAGGACAAAAATGATAATTCATTCTAGTTTATAATTTGCTTTTAAATTTTTTAAAATTTTTAAAAGAATTAATTTTAATTAATAAGATATGTGATCATTTTTTTAACTAAATATACTATAAATTATTGATATTTTATAATTTTATAATATATTATTGATATTGTAATATTTTTTATATAGTTTTCATGTTAAAAATAAAATTATAAAAAAGAGTTTATAAATTTTTTAATATATATTGATAAATTTTTTGAAAAATCAACTCAATATTATGTCTAAATTATTGTTATGGAATAAAAAATATAATAAAAATTAATTATAAAGTTCATCTAAAATTTGATCCTTCTATATTAGAATTTTTAGATCCTTCTCTGCTTATATATATAATTTTAGTTTTAAAATATAAATATATCAATATTTAACAAAATTTATTTTAGTATATTTTTATCTCCATAACTAAAATTTTTTGAATCCATCAAAATAAGAATTCTTAAAAATATTAGGTATATGAATGTGCAATGTGAATGAGTTTGTAATATAATGCCTAAAATAAAAAAAATTTTAATTTATCTAAAAATATATATATATATATATTTTTATTCTTCTTTACACTTTGTTTGGATGAGATGATTTTGGAAAGAAAGAAAATGGAAGAAAAGAAAAGAGATGGAAATTTTGATTTTCCTTCGTTTGGATCAATAAGGAAAATGAAGGAAAAATGAAAAAGTACGTATGGGACCTATTTTTTAGTTTTCACCTCAAACTTGGGCAGAAAACTGAGATAGAAGAGAAAATATTAGTAAAAAGACACAATTATCCTTTCAATTACAGAAATTAGAATCCCTAATTTCAATCTTTTTCGAAGAAGAGAACACCTACCAGGCATCCTCAACAGAAAGGTGAATTCTTTTTTCAGTTCTAGTCGTTTTTTTCAAAACGAAACGGAAAAATCATTATAGCATATAGATTGTATTCGTCTTTTGTTTTTCAACTGAAATGTTCTGATTTTACATTTCATGGATGTCGTTTACAATTGTAGTGAAAAAAGAACTCATTCTTCGTTGTCTGTTCTTAAATGCTTCATTCGTTCTAACTCAAAAATCCAATTATATATGACCCAGTTCACGTTTGATCCTAGAAAGGACTAATTTTTAACTCATCTGGTATTTGAAATGGTTTGCCTTGGTTTTCATATCATCAGATTTTTTCTCAAAGTTTATTATATTATGCCCTTTTTTCATAGGGTGGTCCAAATATGAAGAAAAGAATTCAGGCAAGTGACCATAAAATTTAGTTACACTATTATTATTGAAACTATGAAAAGTGTGTGTGAGAAATTAGTCTTTGTTGTATATGCTCGTGCAGAAATCCTAATACTTGAAAATGTTTGGGACCAATGAGTACACAGGACAACTAGAAATTCATCATATGTTAATATCTTTAACTCGAAAAAACTTTATCTTTTTGAAGTAGATGGGTACAGATGACTCAAGCTATGTACAATTGATTTTTTGGACGTAGCCCTATGCTGATTACCCTGACCATAAATAATTACCCTTTTGAAAAGTGTTGTGTGGTGATAAAATGGTACTATTTTGGAGTCCTGGTCGTTGTTACGTTTTTTGCGTTTTGTTATATGTTTATAAAAATTGTATGTGATTTTTTGTCACATGTAGTAAGAAAGAAATGCTAGTCACTTTGGATAATATTTTATTTTGTGAATACAATTTAGTGGAACCTTTTCTTAAATATGATTAAGGAGATTAATGATGTAGAGTATGAGTAGTTTTTATGATTCTTTTAGGAAATTATTTATTTATATGTATTTAAAAAGAATGATATATATTTTTATTTACGACATTAAAAGACAAGAGAAAAGGATAAATTCAAAAAAATATTATTGTTCATAAAAATAACACTTTAAAATTCTTAAATGTAATTGGGATCACTTTTTTTTATTTTAGAAATAATTTAAATACGTTGATATATTGTAATTCATATATAATATAAAGAAGGGCATTAATGTAATTTTACTTGTTTATGATTTTATCTCTTCTTACTTTTCCTTTCATCCAAACAAAAGAAAAATTTTCTCCTACATTCTTTTCATCCATTTTTTTCTTCATCCAAACAACATAAAAAAATTAACTTTTCCTTTCATTTTTTTTCCTCTCATTTTCCATTCTATCCAAACAAAGTATTAGTCCGGAAGACTTCAAGACTAGAACCAAATGAGTGTTATTTATTTATTTATTTCTTTGTTTTGGGGGGTGTTTCAACTTGCACACACCTCGTTGGGCGTTGGTTTCCGTTTTGCATTGCCTACTAACTACTATGCCATCAAAATAGGCCTTGCCTTACGGTGCTCCGAACCCAAATGACTCTTTTTTTGTTGGTCATGAACTCAAATGGGTTTCGAAAACTTCCATGCCGGCGGCAGAAAAGGGCATCTATGCTACAATTGTTTTAACAGTGTTGGAGAAGCCCGCCTCTGTCTTTTTCTTTTTGTTTTCGGCCTGGGTAATGTCTTCCTCGAATGACCAAAAACAACGTCTCCTTGACTTCTTGTACACTCTCTTTTAAGATGCGTCCGAAAACAAATCATAAGAAGAAACAAGTTTCTTGTCTTTGAAAAAAAAAAAAAAAAACAAACACGTTTCTTGTCACTCACACACATTTTCGACAGAAACAAATAATAGTTTTGAAGCACAAGGATGACCTATCCCCTATTAGCTCTGGTAGCTAGCAGAACCAGGGATTATTCATTATCTTCCAACTATTTGAAAATTTATGCCTACTCATTGTTAGGGATACTTTTAGGACAAACAATTTTGTAACTTTGATCAGAATTTTTATAACCATAAGATTTAAAATAAGAAAATTAGATATATAATTATTTATATATTTTTTTATCAGTTTAAATTTTTCTAACAATTAAGTAATTTCATGACACTATTTATTAGACCTAAATAAATAAAATTAAAAATAAAAGGTTAGTTTCTTTTCATGCAAGGATATTTAGGACCACATTTTACCTTGGAATTAGGATATTGTATTCATAGATGAATAAGATATTAACAATTCAGACAACAAAAAATTAGTTATTAATTAATTCATATTTTCATAACAAATACTTTTAATTTTTTTTAAATACACTAATCAAGTGATGATAATTGATAATGAATATCTAGTTTATATCATGTGCAGAAACACAACATATCCAAAAAATCAAAATCCTAACATTACTGTTTCTAAAATATTATCTCTATCTGGTGAGAAGAATTTTGAATTAATAGATAACAAAACATGACTCTTCTTATTAATTCCATTTAAGGATTTATCACTAGTCAATGAGTTGTTACATGCACAAGACGGGATTCCAATCTCCAACACTTATTTAAGTGGACTAATGAACTAACCACTAGATCAACCCAATTTTAATTGAAAAAATAGTTACCGTATGAAAGTGAGAGAGTTTTAAGAAAGAACATACAATATGGATTGCTCTAAATACTACACTAATGTGTTTCTTAAATCTATTTCATCGTTTAATTTTTTTTAATCTATGAATAAAGAATTTTATACGTGAACAATAAAATCTTTTACATGTTATATGGAATGAGAGATTAATCTCTTTTTATTATATTGATATACAAAAATACTATTTGTACATATATTTGTATATAAATATATGTGTATTTTAATTTATTTTTAATGTATATTTATATTTCAACATGTATTTTATTTTAGCTAATAGCTGACTTTAATAGCTGATTTTAGTGTACATATAACATAATTAATTAATATTTAATCATATTACAAAAAGTAAGTATTTAAAAATTAGAGTCATTTTTAGAACACATTTTAACTAATAAAAAAGTTAAATAAGTAAATAAATTTGTTATTATATAAAAGTAAAATCAACTATTAAAATTGTTCCTTCAATATATTGATAGACTATACTCATTCGATATTTAGATTATTATTTTTTATTTGTATGACTATTCTAACTTAATATTTAATTATTTAGTACATATTTAGTTCATTTGTTTCTATTTCATTAGACACAATTCTTTTCATGATGAATGACAATATAGAGTATAAAAAATATTCAAATAGCAAAATTTTCAAAAAAATAAATATTACTTGAAAAAAATACTTTAATATCATAACATCTAATAAGCTCTTCTTCGTCTATGATGTATTTGTATATAATCCAATTAGTTCACTCATCATTATTTTAGTAATTATATTTTTTTTAATAAATAAAATTTTTTTATTATGTAAAATTCAATAAAAAGAACATATATTATTTAAAATTTTAAATTTTGTTTATTATTTGTGTTAGTGTAATAATTCGAGTTTTTATAAAATTAAATAATGAGTTATCTATGATTTATTATATTTGTTGAGGATTTTATTTTAAGAAAATTATTTTACTAAAAGTAATTAAATAGATTAAGAGATAAGTTGATTTTAAATCAATCAAGATTCTTATGTAATTTTATTATAATTGAATATTTTGCATAATAGAAATCAAAATTTAGTAATCGAAGAATTATATAATTTAATTTAAGCAATTTTTATTATAAATAATTTATAATTTAATTCGAATTTCTTATTTTCAGAAAATAATCTATTAAGAATGACTAAATTAAATTTATAAATACTTTGAGTTTAAGTTCATTAATATTTTTGTGTAATTTTATTGTAATTGATTATTTTATATAATTTTAAATTAAGATTCTGTTGATGAAAAAATGATAAAATTTTATTAGATTTAATTTAAATAATTGATATTTGAATTTAAACGGTGCTTTATAGCATGTGATTAATATGTTTATTTTATAAATTAAATTAAAAATAATTATTTGAACTTAGCGATATATTAATAAAGAGTGTTCTTAAATATTTTTAATGGAGTACATTTAGTTTTAAAATTATTATTCTACTCTTTGATTTTATTAAAATATCTATTTTATCCTCATTCCTTTATAAAAATCCTAACTTTAACCCTAAATTCCCAAATCAAAAATCCTAATTTCTAATTTCTAACTCTAATTTCACTAACCCTAACCCAAACCCAAAAACGTAACACACACACACACACGAAGTAGAAGGAAAAGAGAGAAGAGGGGCTCGGGGAGAAGGAAAGAAAGGGAGGGAGAAGCAGACGGCGACGGCGGTTGCTCAGGAAGCAGACGACGCCGGCAGGGCTAGCAACCGCCGTTGCAAGGAAGAGAGAGAGAGTGAGGGTGATCGCGCCAAGGAGAAGCAGAGAGGCAGAGGAGAGCGTGAAACAGAGAAGAGAAAGGGGAGTGTTGTTCCGTCATCCCCGTCGAGTCCAGTCACCACTTGTGGAGTCGTTGTCGTCAAAGATGCCACCGCCGTCGCTGTCGAACCCTAGCCGTCCCAGTCACGCCCGTCGTTGGAAGCTTTCAACGTCACCATTGTCTGCCGCTAGAAGGGGGAATGCGGACGATGCACGGAGGAGAGAGAGAGGAGCTACCGTCATCGTCGAGGTAGCGTTCGCCGTCGCCATTGTCGTTGGTGTGGTCGGAGCCGCTGTCGCTAACGCAATAAACAAAACGCAATGAGGGAGGCAGCGAAGGGTGATGCTACTGCTGTGACTACCATTGAGCTCCATGCGGTTGTTAGAGCTGCTAACGAAGAGGTTGCCACTATGGGTATTACCATTAGAGTCACTGGAAGTTGGGTCATTACAATATGGTATCAAAATAATTCGTTCCTGTTAAAGCCTTGAGAATGGATTAACTATACTTCACTGCATACTCTGAGTATCTGTCATGCTTTGTGACTTGTTCTGATAACAAGAGTCTAAATTTTATATGCATGACTATCTGATGATTAACGTTGTTAGTCTACCATTACATACCTCATGGTATTAGGTCTGACCAATTTAATACTAATAATTTACGTATATAGGAACCCTAATGGGTTATCATAGACGAAATAGAAATAATAGGTGACGCGGATCACTGGGTTTGGGAGCATTAGAGGTTATGAAGTTAGCCTTGTTTCGACGTATAATCTTTATTTATGTCAATATGACTTGGTGTTATCTCTTCTTTGATTACTTGTAGCGAAATTCTTTGTTTCAAATATTTTTCAACCATACCTTATCATTCTTGTATACCTTTAATTGCCTATGAATCTAATTTCCTACTTGACTCTTTTCGAATATTATCTTTGACATTGTCTGTATTTCTCTTCATGGATCCTATTTTCTTTGATTTGTGTTCAAACTTATTTTATTATAACAATTTTTGAGGACGAAAATTTTTGTAAGGTGGGTAGAATGTAATAATCCGAGTTTTTGTAAAATTAAATAATGAGTTATTTATGATTTATTATATTTGTTGAGGATTTTATTTTAAGAAAATTATTTTAATAAAAGTAATTAAATAGATTAGGAGATAAGTTGATTTTAAATCATTCAAGATTCTTATGTAATTTTAATATAATTGAATATTTTTTATAATAGAGATTAAAATTTAGTAATGAAAGAATTATATAATTTAATTTAAATAATTTATATTATCAATAATTTATGATTTAATTCGAGTTTCTTATTTTCAGAAAATAATCTATTAAGAATGACTAAATTGATTTCATAAATACTGAGTTTTAGTTAATTAATGTAAATCCTGCAAAATTAATAAATAATTAGCCAATAAATTAATAATTATTCAAAGAAATTAGAAAATTAAATTTTTATAATCTAGAGAAGTAGAAATTTTATAAATATGAATTTTGACACTAATTTTAAAACTTTTGGTTCAAAAACAGGCCAACAAGTTGAACTGGTTGGACCAGATCCAAACCGAACCTAAAGCCCAACATATAAAATGTAAAGTTCAGCCTTCCTTTCCCTCAAAACACACAGGGCATGCTGAAATTAGGGAGAAGGGTGAAATTAAGAACTCTAACCCTTTCTCAAACTTCAAACTCCCATATCTCTCAATCTAGAGGTCCGATTGCCGCATCGTTTACGGCCACGCGACCATCACGTCGAGCCCTTCAAGATCATCTGAACAAAGAAGTAAAAAATTTTCAATTTCTCACTCAGTCTTCCTCTTCTCAATTTCAAAAGTTTGGGTTTGAATCCTCAAATTAATGGATAAGGTAAGAATTATCTTGAGAGGGAGATAGGGAGAGTGAGGGCGATCGCGCTAAGGAGAAGCAGAGAGGCAGAGGACAGAGCGCGATGGAGAAGAGAAAGAGGAATGTTGTTCTGTTATCCCCGTCGAGTCCAATTACAGCCTGGGGAGCCGTCGCCGTCGAAGATGCCACCGTCGTCATTGTTGAACCCTAGTCGTCGTAGTCACACCTGTCGCTAGAATGGGGAACACGGACAACGCACGAAGGAGAGAGAGGAGCCACCGTCGAGATCGCTGTCATCGTTGAGGTAGTAGCATCCCCGTCGCCATTGTCGCTAGTGTGGTCAGAGCCGCCATCGCTGACGCAATGAATAGAACGCGAAGAGAGAGGTAACGGAGGGTGATGCTACTGTCGCCGTCACCACCACTGAGCTCCACACTGTTGTTAGAACTGCTGACAAAGAGATTGCTGCCATGGATCGGATATTACCGTTAAAATCGCTGGAAATTGGGTCGTTACATTATTTCTTTAAGCAAAACTTTAATAATTTGGCTAAATTTTTATTTGATGTCTTTGTTTTATTAATAATAAAAAAATTATATGCAATTAAATACTAATACGTTTGTCTATTAATTGTTTTAATTATTTTAAATTCTAAAAATTCATTATTCATGCAAACGTTTTTCAAACAATCAAAATGTCAAAAATTTTAATTATTATAGCAAAAAATTATTCTAAAATTTAAAATACTATAAATCATCAAAGTTACTTTCACATATAAAACACCTAATTAATTTAAAAAAAAAACTCATTTGCCTATAAATTAGTAATAAAATACATGATTAACTTTTTCTAACAATAACTGAAGTACTTTACATAACATACTGAAAATACCAGCAAAAAAATATATAATGATCAAAACCAAATTCTTATGGCCTTCACATTTAATATGACACCAAAATAAAAACTTTATTCATTCAATAAAATCATACCCTTCACATTCAATATGATTTATCAACATCTCAACAAAAGTTACATGGTTTATTGCTTAACTGAAATTGATTGAAAATGAAATTATGAAAATAATTCGTAGCTTTTGGTCTGTAAATACATATGGGTTCATGGAAACAAAAAGTTAAAGAGTAGTCTTTAACCTTCTATTACTTTTATAAGTCCAATAACCTATGATGCACGGACATTGACACGGATATGGGATATGCTGATATGCGAATTTTAAAATCTTATAACACATGGAGACACGCATACATATAAAATATAAAGTATTTTTTAGATAAATCTCAATGATATTTTGACATTTTATTGATATTAAAATATAATTTTTTTAATTTATTTTTAATGTCTTATTTTAATTATGTCAAGTATTTAAAATATTTTTTTGTTTTAACAAATAATAATATATACTATATCTAAATTTATTTCAAGAATATATATTTAGAATAAGACTGGACACGCTGACACATGATGGTATTTAAGTGTGTCCAAGTGTGTCTGGAAAAAAAATTTATATTTTTTATTAAGATACGGTTGGACACAGCAGACACATATATCAGTCGAGTGTCGGTGAGTATCGTGTCCAAAATGTGTCTGACATGCGGACACGACAATTCGGTAAAGTGTCTGTGCTTCATAGCTAATAACATATACATGGATTAATTAATTCATATTTTCATAATAAATACTTTTAATTATTTTTTTTAAATACACCAATCAAGTGAAGATAATTGATAATGAATATCTAGCTTATATCTTGTGCAAATCCACGACATATCAAAAAGACCAAAACTAACATTCACGGATTCAAGATATTGCATGCATGGGTATGACTCTTTTAAAACGGAAATATTTTGTAACAAAAAAGAATTCGCTAAAAACAGTTAGAATTTACCTTATTTAGCATTTATTAATTGTTGTAATTAATGAATATTAAATAAGACAAATTCTCACTATTTTTCTTGTTTCTCTAGCATTACCACTTTTGAAATGTTATCTCTATGTAGTGAAAAGTGTAATATCTTTACTATCATAATGTCACGCTTCCGACTGTGCCACTCCGATAGCGTGGGTATTATGACCACTTTGCTATATTCACAATAATAAGTAGGAGTCTTTAACTGAAAATTTTATCGATATTTTTTTTTTTGAAAACAAAAGTAGATTTTTCTCTTTTCATATATTTGTACATACATACAAATCATAACCGCACTTAAGATAATACAACAATTAAGTACAATCGATTTCTCAACAAAATCCTCGTCGATTTTCTCGTCTGTCTTCCTAAAAAGATAAGGCTGTAGCGGGTGAGAACCTAACCCCACATATATATATATATATAATCAAAGTTCATCTACAGCGGTGATCAATGCTCGCCTTATGAATCTTTTTATCTTATTCAGATTATTTCATTCTCAATCCCATCCAATTCATATTTATTAATTCACAAAACCTATCTCTATTTCAAAATCATACAATCATTTGTTTAGAACCAAAATCATTAATCACACGACCATAAGTCGATATTTATATTAATTTTTCCCAACTTACCAAATTACGGCCTCTGGCCCAAAATATAACTAGATCACGACCTCCGGCCCAACATACAATCAAATCATGGCCTCCAGCCCAATATATAACCAAATCACAGCCTCCAAACCAATATACAATCAAATCATGGCCTCCGACCCAACATACAATCAAATCACGGCCTTTGACCCAAGCAAAACAATCAACACTCAACCACCACAATCCGAACCATCCAGTCACAATTACAAGTAATTAAGTTCAGACATAATCAAGAACAATTACAACAAATATGGCAATTAGCAGTTAAACAGAAATATTCACATAGACAAACCAAAGACAATAAAACACACCCAAACAATGGCAAAAGATGCAGTATGATGTATGCCAGTCCTACTGGCCATGAGCTCACGTGTCGATTAAATTGCCAGAATCCGACACATCCGATAACTAACCCAGACATGGTCTCTAGGTTGTGCATCCCCGGAAGAAATACAAACGAAGGAGAGTGCCTTTTCATATTGAAGGAGTGTGCCTTTTGCCTTTCTACCTTCTCCTGAAGGAATTACGAAATGGTGTGCTTTTTCATATCGAAAGAATGTGCCTTTTCACCTTGCAACTAGAGAAACATATGGGAGAAAACAATACGAAAGAGAGTGTCTTTCCACCTTTTCGACATCCATACCACGACAAGAGATGGAATCCTTCATCCTCAACGTGCCAAATCTCTGAGTAGGACAACGCCACTGTCCTCACAACATCAATCATAATCTCATTCTATTCATAATCACAATCAAACTCAATGCATAATCAAAAGCAAAATCGAATTCATAACTCTTTATAATCACTTTTATCATTAATCATAATTTCTTTATAGGCTAACGAGCCAACTTTCATAATCCCCAATTTTAATTCAAAGTATTCGTATGGTCTTTAAACGTCATCTCAAAATTAAATGAGTTAAAATCATAAAATAATTTCTCAAATAAACAAAAGTCATTGAGCCTCTTCTTGTTTAACCTTGAATAATCAATCTCTTTACTTTAAATTCATTAAAGTCCTCAAAGCGTAACTCTGTAATTAGAATCAATCAAACAAACTCATTTTTTAATCAACCAAATTCCCAAAACCGATTTCAATTTCATTCTTATGTTGAAAACATTTTCAAAAGACCTGAAAATCATTTCGTTTCGGTAAATCAAATTCAAATATGCTAACTTCTCTAAAACGTCACAAAACATACTCTTTTCTTTAGTAAAATCAAAATCGAATAAAATAGTTCTTTAATTAAATTAACCAAAACAAAACTTCCAACTTCTCATAAATTTTTGGCGACATCTCCTCTAAAATTAGGACTATGCCACCCTCCTCGCGTCCCAACCAAACTATTTTCAAACTCTTCTCAACTATTTTTAAAATCAAACCAATTCCACTATCAAATCATTTTGAAATCTCAATTCATTTTCAATAAATGAAACCATTTTCGATATCAACCATTTTCAACTATCAAATCACTTCCCATATCAAATTATTTCCAATGTCCAATCATTTTCAACATTAAATCATTTCCAATCTCAAGAGAA
Source organism: Arachis hypogaea (assembly GCF_003086295.3). Lineage (NCBI taxonomy): Eukaryota > Viridiplantae > Streptophyta > Magnoliopsida > Fabales > Fabaceae > Arachis > Arachis hypogaea. The sequence continues at coordinate 128,367,229 of NC_092054.1, read as the reverse complement.
CCAATTCAACAAAATAAACCAACAAACCAGAATACCCAACCTTCTCAAACAGACAATAAATCAATCAGGCAAACAATTACATTCATCCAAAAGCAGTTCAGTCAATCCATAAGGCACACACAACCACAAAAAATATGTTTCTTGCATCAATATCGATTTATAATAATTCCCTAATATAAAACAAGTTTTAAGAAAAAAATCCTACTACGAATTGTCAAAACCCACAAAACCAAACTTGTCTAAAAACCCTTTTTTCTCAGCCCGCAATCAACGGCATCGAATCCAACTATTTTCCGCAACAGCCACAAAAGCACCATTCATAATAGAAACTCGACCCTGAGATATTAACGTCACGAGAACCTTAGTAATATATAATAGAACAATGACTATAGAGGTTCAAAACGAGGAATAACTTACTGTACTTACGAATAAGCGAGAAAACAGAACAGTGGCAGCTCTGGTGACAACTTCCGGCGAGCAGAACAGTGGCAGAGAGCTCCGCAGTGACACAGCAGCTTGATGTTGCATGCAACAACCATTAAACTCAGCATGCAAGACCCATAACTCAATCTTATGTTACCAACATCTTAGAATCTTTAACAGATTATAACAAAATACTGATTTCAAGAGTTCTACAACAAAAACACTTACCGTAACTAAGGTGGAACGATTGAACCGAACAGCGATAGCTCCGGCAGTGGTTCTGGCGACAACAGTGCCACATCGGTGACCAGAACGGTGGGGATGCAGCTCAATGGCGATGGCGGCCAGGCTTCGACGGAAAGCAGATTGGCGACGACAGCTTGGTGGCGGCCATGGCAGCAGCGGAGCTCCATTGGGTTTCTCTCTCTTTGTGAGTTCCTCGGCATCCCTCTCAGTAACGGCGACACTCCTTGAACGGCGATGGGCACGATGGCAAATTCTCCAACAGCGACAACTTGGTGCAGCAACGACGACGAAGCTGGCGGTGCGAGCTCTTTCTCTCTCTCCCCCCGTGAGCTCTCTCTTCCTCACTCTGGTTCGATGGCGACGCCCCTTCTCTCCTACGGCAAGGACGTGAAGTAGCTCGACGGCGAGCTCCAAGGTGGCGGCAGGACCCACCGGTGCCGGTGCAGCCTCCTTCCCCTTCCTCTTCTCTTTTTCTTCTCCATTTCTCCCTCTTCTCTTTTCTTTTTCTTTTTCTTTTTCGTGCTTGGGTAAGGGGGGTTGGTGGCAGTAATGTGTGGGTGAGGGTAAGGGTAGTATGAGTTAGGTTACAATTAGGGTTTGGAGTTGTGTAAATTAGGATTTGTTCTGGGGATTTTGGAGCATAGGTAGTATAATAATTTTAATAAAAATAAAAGGATAGAATAATAATTAAATTTAAACTAATATAAAATAATTATCTTTAAAATACCATTTTATCATCAATTTATAAATTATTTTTAAATAAATACTAATTCAATAAAAATTTGAGATAATTAAATTAAAATAAGGTTCAAAAGCTTAATATTCAAATTAAAGCACATAAAATTTTTATTATTTTTCAATTATTAAATCTCTAAATTATAAATAAAAAATTGCCCAACTTATATATAAAAATCTCTGAAAATATAATCTTAAATAAACATAATAAATCGTAAAAATAACTTATTATTTAATTTCTGAAAATCTGGGATCTTACATTCTACCCCACTTATAAAAATTTTCGTCTTTAAAAATTAACATAATATACAAAATATTACATAGTTTTAGCACTTTATTTTTTAAACATCTTATGGAAAAAGCAAAAAGTTTCAGCATACATATGTATATATAGTTTCAAATACCAGGATATTCATATGGAACAAAATATAAGGAAAAAATATGATGCAAAACAGAAGCTACAAGCAAGGTAGGCTTGATGCAAAAGATTACGTGGTTCAAACATGCGATGGTAGTGTAATGTGGTGAAAGGTTACAAAACAGGTTAGTATTAAAACGACGGGATAACGTTCACATACTGATCTTTTACCAACTTCAGAACTTCGGCCTGATGTACCTTCATGATTTCCAACCATGCTTTATCGAACGTCTCATATGAGGGTTCTCAACCTCATCAATCACTTTGCAACCTTTTACCGATCACAAGTCTAACATCCATAAAACTCTTTCGCGAGAAACAAAGCTCTACAACTTCCTGTGACATAGCGCACTTACAAATTTCATCTTCTGCGTCCACCAACCATGTTCTAAAGAAATAACGTATCGCTTGCTATGTCTAAAGGTTGTACATAACACCAAACAAATCTTGAGTTACTCAAAAAGATACCAAACTTAGGACGAGAAAAACAAGAGTCATGGACGGGGTTCACCAGAATTCAAGAGAATGGTTAAGAATACAATCAAGTAGGGAACAAATCAAATACAAAGCTTTTTCAATAGAGAGTTGAAACAAGAACTTCAAGAAGGTACCAAAGATACAGTCAGATAGAGATATACATAAGATGCAAGACATGAAGCAAAAGAACTAAACTGCAACTCAAAAAAAGCAGATATCCCAAGAAATTTTAAGTAGACATATGCAGTTAAGATCAACGAGAATGCATATGAACAAAGAATAGGATTGAAAAAGAATCAATTTATTTTACAAGAAAGAATAACAAGGACTTCAAGGTAAACCATGAAAGAACAAGATATGTAACCAAGTAACCTCGAGAAATAACTTCTAATGTTTTCAAAACCCACAATTCGCATTACCTATAACTTATATATATAGTCTATGATAACCTACTAGTGCTCCCATATACATAAACCATTAGTATTAAGATGGCCAAACTTAATACCATGAAGTATGCAATGATAGACTAACGGCATTAATTAATAGACCGTCATATGTATAAAACTCTAACTCTTGTCATCTGGACAAGACCTACAACAAGACAAACGGTCAGAGTATGCATTTAAAGCATAGTCAGTCCATTTCTCATACTCTATAGAAAAGATTGCTCTGATACCATAATAAATGCTAAATAAGATAAATTTTTGCTGTTTTTTTCCCTAGTATTACCGCTTCTAAAATATTATCTCTATCTGGTGAAAAGAATTTCGAATTAATAGATAACAAAACTAATGTCGCTCTTCTTGTTAAGATGATCTTTAGATTATGCATTTTTAAGTGATTTTATTGTTATTCAAAATATATTATTTAATTAATATCCTACTATCCATGGATCGAAGATTATGAAGATAGACTTCGCTATCAGTTGGAAAAATACTTTTTTTTAATTAAAGACTAATTCTGTAACATCCTAATTAGCCTAAGTTTTACCTCGCGTCGTAAGGAAAAGGTTAACCAGAGATTACGACAGTTCTAAAGCTCATACGTATAATATATAGAAGAGTAATATAATATCTAGAAGCTCGATGAAAAATATAGCTCAAAGAAAGGATTTGAAAAGCGCAAACCGTACTATCCTAAGGCATAAAAAACAGATAATATACAACAAAATATAAGTATATAATATCATAGGAAACTAGTCTCGACTCGCGGAGTTTGAGCCGGCTAGCCATACCCAAGTATACAGAATCTTATAGAAACCTAACAGTTTAAAAATAGCTTATACAAGTTTTTCTCTCATAATACAGGCCTCTAGGCTAAACAAAATACAAAAGTGAGAGATGTATAAACAGATAACCAAAAAGACTCCAAAATAATCCAAGATCCTCCGCTTCTGTCACCATCCAACGCAACTCACCAAGGTGGGTTGCGACCTGCATCGGAAAAATACAACAAAGATATGGTATGAGAACCGGAGGTTCTCAGTATGGTAACAATGCCCAGTGATGTAGGATATAAGACCCCGGGACGCCAAAGGCAATCCTAAGCTCTATATCCATCACAAGATTCAAGCTTAAAGCATTCTAAAACAATTAAGCATAATATAAACCTTATCATAAGTAAACAGGGTACTCTATCTTAAGGGAAAACTATTCTAATCAAACACCGCTGTCCCACAGCCTTCACCAGCCTATCCTCCATGCAATCCCATCGCCACCGCCTTCCGAACCTCCTCAATCCTAGTAGAAAGCACAATTAATAACAATGCAAGTAATTCACAAGTAAAAGCATACGACGCAAGTAGATCAAGTAAGCAAATAGACATGTTATTCAATTTGGCATGCAATTACAAGTCGGCAAAGCAAACAAACAAGTAGAAAATGCATATGATGAATGCCTGCCCTATTGACTGTGATATCACATTGTCGGTTCAACTGCCAACCCGACACATCTCCATGGAGACGTCACCTTTTGGATTTCTCATATGGGAACCCCGAGATATAGTGCCCGGATCACTGTCCAGGTACCGGCGCCTGCTCGCCTATAGGTCCGAAGGGATGCGAGCGGGATACTCTTGCCACAAACCTCACATCTCAACGAAAGCGGGACGAACCACTGCCCTTACGCCGCCGCCGCTACCTCGACAAGCGGGATCCAACCCCGTCCCTGCCAGGCGCATAGCGCTTCATATTCTCAATAAAAACAATATTTCAGTGGTTTTCAGAAAATATTTTCAGTATACAGAGATCCATCGTCTCAATCCGAGTCCTCGACTCATCTCAACCACTGTCCATTCATAACTCAGTTTCCAATATCAAAGTTCATCATTCCTTATCTCATATATCACTTATCCTCCACCTAACATCAGATCATTCTCAGCACGCCAGAAACCTAGGCCTCCATTTTCTAAGTTATCATAAAACCATGTATTAGGATTCTTAACTTATATCCCATGTCCTAATACTCAAAACTAGGTCCAAAAGTCTTAAAATGGTGTTAAAGAAGCTTGCAACCTTGTTAGGAAGGTAGAATAGTTGAAAACAAATAAAATTTTGAGAAACAGGACGTGTGCGGCCGCACAAGGGTCTGTGCGTGCGCACACTCCTTGGAGTTTTGAAATGCGTGCGTACGCACAGGGGTGTGTGTACGCACAGGGGTGTGTGTACGCACAGGTTTCAATTTTTACAAGGATCTATGCAATCGCACAACTTGTGCTGGCGCCCCCAACAGATTGACCTTCTCGATGTGTGCGTTCGCACAGGTTGAAGTTTTTCCTTAGATGTGTGCGCGCACAAGCTGTCCTGGCGCTGCGAACAGAATGCACTTCCCTGCCTGTGCGTGCGCACAGATGTGTGCGTCCTCACAGGTTGAAATATTTGCAGGGTGTGCATCCACACGAGGGTGTGCGCCCGCACACATCAGAAATCATGAAATTCTGCAACTTTGCAGAATTTCAGATTTTTAACACCAACTTTGAAAGATCATAACTTCCTCTACAAAATTCCAATTTTCATAAACTTTATATCGATTTAAAGGGTTTTCAAAGATCTTTCATTCTAAACAAATTTCAAGCAATTTCGAAAATCGAGACAAAAGTTATGATCGTGCAAAGTTCATCAAAAATCCAATTTTTCCAAAGGTTCACAGTTTACCAAATTACTTATTTTCACAACTCAACCCAACCAATACCAACTAGAACCATTCCAAAACCCCATTCCTCATCAACACCTACACTTCATGACATTTTGCACCATTCTTTTCACATTTTTCTTCACATATTATTCTCAACCTCAATATCCCATATATCACATATTCACCAATCAACAGTATATCACTATCAATTTTTCTCATCAACTCAACCATGATTCATATTAATAATCAACAATATTCATTCATCCAATCCATCATATCTCAACTTCATCATTCAATCACAACAATAACATCAATTCATTATACATTATCACTCCAAATAATCATCAACAACATATAAATTTCCAACCCTATCCTATAGGTCACTAGCCTAAGTGTCCATGAATATTATATACTACATAGAGGAAACCGAAACCATACCTGGACCGATTCCCTTTTTATGCACCAAAACTCAAATTGATCACCAAATAGCTTTCAACCAAATTTCAAGCTTTCACATCCACTCCACTAAGCACAATTAAGTTCCAAGAGCTCCCAAAGCCACAATAATCAAACTATATACATATAAATTACCTCAAATCAACCTAGGGTTCCAATTATACATAAATTCAAAAAGGTTTAGTGGCTCTTACCTTCTCCCACAGATTTACTAGCAAGAATCCAAGGCTAAGCAAGGATTAAAGCAAACTTAAACACCAAGAATACGAAAACTTATTTAGGCACAAACCCTAAGTACCCGAAAATTTCAAGAGAGAAACTGGGAAAATTTCGTGATTACCTTGAGGGTTTCTTAGGTGGATTTTGTAGAGCTCTTCATAAGGAACGCGTAGCCGCAAACGGTGCGGCAATCGGAGCTCTCTAGCTCAAGATATGAGCTTTGGAAGAAGATGATGAATAGTAACCAAAAGGGTTTCTCTCTTCTCTTTTCAGCATGTATGAGTGTGTTTGTTTAGTGTTGTGGCTGGTTTGGTTCATTTAATGAGCCTTTTATATATTGGGCTTGGGCCCAACTTGGGCCCGGTCCAACCTGTTAGCGTTTTTAGCCCGTTTGGCCCAACTTTGGGCCAAACCTTTAAAATTAACGCCCGGTTTTCTATTTCTAACATTTTTCTAAGGTTTTCGCCGGTTTTCACTTTTTCTCATGCGGTACCGGGCAGACTTGAACCGGTTAAACTGGTTCAACTGCCGGTTCACAGTTTTTCACGATTTTTCGCAAAAGGCACATTTTCTGACTCAGAAAAACTCACTAAGTCCAAAAATCACATTTAAATCCTCAATTTCTCACTCTAACTTTTCGGAATCTAATTTGGGCAATTAATCACTTAATTAACCGGTTTATTAGTTGCGGTTCTTACAAATTCGTTACGGTACTGAATTATATTTAAGGATTTGTCGTTGGCCAATGGGTTGTTACATACACAAGACGGGATTCGAACCTTCAACACTTATTTAAGTGGACTAATGAACTAACCACTGGACTAGCCCAACTTAGTTGGCAAATGATTCGATGATCTCAGAACGTTTGGACTATTTAATGCTCCCATAACAAAACATGTTTTTAAAATTTTTTTAATAACGGTTAAATAGTCGTTATTTAATTTTAATTATAAATTAATCCTTTATATATTATTTAATTATAAAATTTTGCCCTCTATTTTATAAATTATTATTTTATCATTCATCTATCATATTTATTAACTATTAAGAATTAAAACAATAACGAATTAGATTTCTATTAATCGTAATAAATATTTTGGCAATTCTAATCGATTAGTATTTTATTCTTGATCTATTACATACGTAAAGATTTGTGAAATTGGTGTTTGTTGGCAATTCAATCGATTGGACATACAACACAATCGATTGAATGTTGCAAGACAGTATATTTTTTTTTCAGAATTCAATCGATTGGAAGTGTATCACAACCGATTGATTTTTGCACGGCAATATGGGTTCTCAAAATTCAATTGATTGGAATTGTTACACAATCGATTGAGCTGCGCTTAGAATGTGAGTTTTTTCTTGTTCAATCGAGTGTTCATGTTACCAATCGATTGAAGTCTTCAAAGCAATATGAGTTTTCACAATTCAATCGATTGGTTGTGTTAGCCAATTCCATAGAATTGTGCAATGCGTTATATGTTACGCTATTCTAAATTTTTCTCCTCGTATTTATAAATTATTATTTTATTAGTTATCTATCTTATCTTTAAAATTCTATCTTCAATTTTTAAGTTTTTATTTTGATTTAGATACTAATCTTACCTTTTTCAATATTAAAATTATAAATTGATGAAATAATCTATCATCAATTTATTTTTCAATTACTCAATCCATTGGAATTGTTTATCAATCTCCTTGATTATCAATTTTTTCATTGTTTTTGTTCATCGTTTATTCATCTACTTAATATCCAATTTTCTTCATCGTTTATCTATCTCTTTAATATCCAATATTTACAATATTCAATCAATTGTATTGTACGTCCAATCGATTGAATTGCCAACAAATACGATTTCACAAATCTTTACGTATGTAATGAATCAAGAATAAAATTCTAATTGATTAGGATTGTCAAAATATTTATTACGATTAATAAAAAATTTAATTCGTTATTATTTTTATTTTTAATTGTTAATAAATATGATAGATGATGAATAATAAAATAATAATTTATAAAATAAAAAAAATTTATAATTAAATAATATATAAAAATTAATTTATAACTAAAATTAAACAAAAACTATTTAGTCTTAATAAAAAAAATTTTAAAAATATATTTTATTATAGAACAATTAAATAATCCAAACATTTTGTGATCATCAAATCCTTTCCCAAATTTAGTTGAAAAAAATAGTTATCATATGAAAGTGACCGTTTTAAGAAAGAATATACAATATGGATTGCTCTAAATACCAAATAGGGTCCTACTAACGAAAAAGCAATTTAAAATGACATAGATCTTATGCATATTTGACCATATAGTCATAATTTCTTGCGTTGAATTTCAGGCTCACGGACAGGAAATAATTTAAGTGATGTGATAAAAAATTTAGAGTAAAAGATAAATAGGTACTTAATCTTTTAAAATACAGATATTTTCGTTCTTTAAAATTGAAAAATACATTTCAATTTTTTACCATGTAAATTCCGTGACAATTATGTCCTTCCGTGGAATTAGTGCTCGAAATAATAACAGAGATTATTGAGGTGGAGGGGTGAAGAGTGATGTATCCGTTACGATTGCTGAAATGGATGAGGAACAAATTGTTAGAGGACAAATTGGTCCTTAATGGTCAAAACGACGACGTATGCATCCCCCACTTTCATGCCATCATCCCAGACCTCTTCTTCTTCCTCTTCCGTGGCAGTTTCATCGCGCCCTTTCTTCCTCTCTCGTCTCACAGACCTCTCACTCCACAATCCTCTCCACCCTCCAAAATCTCCACTCCCTTCTCCTCCCATATTCCGACTGGCTCTGAGAATCCCACTTCCTAACAGTAACAATCCATAAGTCATTTGTATGAATGTGAGACACAAAAGATGTAATATCAACATATACAAAAAAAAAAGTAGTAAATCAGATAGATGGTTTACTTGATTCGTTATCAATTTCACCAAGTGTACATGTGTATATCGTATAAAATCTAGCAATTTATGTGATAAAATGAAACTAACCGATTCACTACTAAAGTTCATGTATGTTTGAGGCTTTGCTAGCAAAATTGGTACATCTCCTATAGAATCTGTATAAGATCACAGAAGAAAAGACAACTCAATGCTAAAGTTACCAAGATAAATGAAGCCAATAAACTTGGAGGAGGAAAAGAGGGAGAAAATATTAATAAGAATAAAATCATTCCTGGGTAATTTTTTACCTATTCCAATCAATGCCTTAGACTGTATTGTGTTCATCTGAATTCTTTCTGCTTTAGAAATGCTATCGATTACTTCAAATCCCACCTAATAGATAGTAGGAAAAAAATATTCATACCACATCAAGAGAAGATTATTGTTCTTTTAAGAACTTTTAAAAACTTTTGGTGAATAACCAATTACATTGTGCCTATGATGACAAGTCATCTTAGCCTAGTTTCACTAGCCTTTTTCTTTTGTTTTCAATTAAATTATGCACTTTCTTGAGCCATAAGCAAGCCAATTGGGTAGATTTTCATGTTTCCTTTGATTTAATCAACCATAGATGAATTAATTCAATTTCATGAGGTTTTATGCTATAATTATCACATATTATGAAAGAATGAATATCTCATGATTTTGAGCATAGCTTTGATGTGTTTGGTTGATTAATGATAGGTGAAGAAAGCTTGGAGAAAGGTTGAAGCAAGAAGGAATGGCTAGGAGGAAGAGAGGACAAAAAGTTTGAGCAAAAGTTTGCCTCAAACTTTAGCTCAAACTTTTGGATTAATTGAAAACGAACCAGGGAGCAAAAAGCTTGACCAAAAGTTTGCCTCAAACTTTTGGGCAAACTTTTGGGCAAAAAGCTGGAGCAAAAGTTTGCCTCAAACTTTTTGGCAAACTTTTGGCATCACAAATCAACACCCTGGAGAGCAAAAGTTTGCGCCAACGTTTGCCTCAAACGTTTTGGCAAACGTTGGCGCATGAACAACACACCCTGGAGAGCAAAAGTTTGCGCCAACGTTTGCCTCTAACTTTTTGGCAAACGTTGGCGCCATGAGTGTGCAAGGGGAGGCCAACGTTGGAGCAAAAGTTTGACCCCAAACTTTTGCCCCAACGTTGGTATCAGCAAAAGAGGGTGGCTGATGTGAAAAGTTGGAGTAAAAGTTTGCCTCAAACTTTTACTCAAGCTTTCATGATTCCAAACCCGGTTCAATTCGGTTCTTCTCCAAACTCCAAGAGCAATCAACCAAGGCCTCTATCGACCCAATTCCATCAAGAGCAAAGGCCCAATTGAAGGCTTGAAGACCATTTGAAGAAAGTGTATAAATAGCATAGGATTTAAGTTTTTCGGGGAGCTTTCTTTTCGGTTTTGATTAGTGCACTTAGTAGAGAGCTCATTTTACATTTCTTGGCATTGTTGTTTTAATTCAAGAGAATTTGGGAGGAGAATTGATCTCTCTTCTTCCTTGTTCTTGCCCAGCACTCTTTACTTTCCTTGTCTTGGATCTTGGGTTGGAGAATTGAAGGAAATCTGTTTCAATCTCATCATGAGATCTCTCTGTTTAATTTTACTGCATAATTGAATTTCCATTTTGGTTAATTGCTTCTGCCTTCTACTTTCTCTGCAATTTACAATTTACAATTCCTTTGCAATTGTTCTTGTTGGATCTAGGAAGGCATTGAGATCTAGACTTGGTTATCTAGTCTCTTGGGTCCTGAGATCTGAATTCCAATTTTACTTCCTCTGTTTAATGCTTTTCAATCTCATTTACATTTCTGTTTTTAGATCTGATTCAATCCAAGTTATCTTCTACTTCTCTGTTCGTTGCAATTTACTTTTCCTTGTTTAAATTCTGCAAATCCAATTCCCAATTCCCTTTACAATTCAAGCCATTTACATTTCTTGCAATTTAAGATTCTGCAATTTACATTTCTTGCGTTCTAAGTTTCTGCCATTTAATTTCTTGTTCTTTAAGATTCAGCACTTTAAATTTCAGTTCTCTTTACTTTCATGCAATTTACCCACTCCCTTTACTTTCTCTGCAATTTAAATTCTGCAAATCACAAATCTCTCAACCAAATCTTGATTCGCTTGACTAAATCAACCACTAAGCTAAAATTGCTCACTCCTTCAATCCCTGTGGGATCGACCTCACTCCCGTGAGTTATTATTACTTGATGCGACCCGGTGCACTTGCCGGTTAGTTTTGGGTGTTTTGGAGAAATTCGTTTTTCCACAAAAAAAACCCATCAAGTTTTTTCGACCTCACTCCCGTGAGTTATTATTACTTGATGCGACCCGGTGCACTTGCCGGTTAGTTTTGGGTGTTTTGGAGAAATTCGTTTTTCCACAAAAAAAACCCATCAAGTTTTTGAAAAAACTTGATGGGTTTTTTTTGTGGAAAAACGAATTTCTCCAAAACACCCAAAACTAACCGGCAAGTGCACCGGGTCGCATCAAGTAATAATAACTCACGGGAGTGAGGTCGATCCCACAGGGATTGAAGGAGTGAGCAATTTTAGCTTAGTGGTTGATTTAGTCAAGCGAATCAAGATTTGGTTGAGAGATTTGTGATTTGCAGACTTTAAATTGCAGAGAAAGTAAAGGGAGTGGGTAAATTGCATGAAAGTAAAGAGAACTGAAATTTAAAGTGCTGAATCTTAAAGAACAAGAAATTAAATGGCAGAAACTTAGAACGCAAGAAATGTAAATTGCAGAATCTTAAATTGCAAGAAATGTAAATGGCTTGAATTGTAAAGGGAATTGGGAATTGGATTTGCAGAATTTAAACAAGGAAAAGTAAATTGCAACGAACAGAGAAGTAGAAGATAACTTGGATTGAATCAGATCTAAAAACAGAAATGTAAATGAGATTGAAAAGCATTAAACAGAGGAAGTAAAATTGGAATTCAGATCTCAGGACCCAAGAGACTAGATAACCAAGTCTAGATCTCAATGCCTTCCTAGATCCAACAAGAACAATTACAAAGGAATTGTAAATTGTAAATTGCAGAGAAAGTAGAAGGCAGAAGCAATTAACCAAAATGGAAATTCAATTATGCAGTAAAATTAAACAGAGAGATCTCAGGATGAGATTGAAACAGATTTCCTTCAATTCTCCAACCCAAGATCCAAGACAAGGAAAGTAAAGAGTGCTGGGCAAGAACAAGGAAGAAGAGAGATCAATTCTCCTCCCAAATTCTCTTGAATTAAAACAACAATGCCAAGAAATGTAAAATGAGCTCTCTACTAAGTGCACTAATCAAAACCGAAAAGAAAGCTCCCCGAAAAACTTAAATCATATGCTATTTATACACTTTCTTCAAATGGTCTTCAAGCCTTCAATTGGGCCTTTGCTCTTGATGGAATTGGGTCGATAGAGGCCTTGGTTGATTGCTCTTGGAGTTTGGAGAAGAACCGAATTGAACCGGGTTTGGAATCATGAAAGCTTGAGTAAAAGTTTGAGGCAAACTTTTACTCTAACTTTTCACATCAGCCACCCTCTTTTGCTGATACCAACGTTGGGGCAAAAGTTTGGGGTCAAACTTTTGCTCCAACGTTGGCCTCCCCTTGCACACTCATGGCGCCAACGTTTGCCAAAAAGTTAGAGGCAAACGTTGGCGCAAACTTTTGCTCTCCAGGGTGTGTTGTTCATGCGCCAACGTTTGCCAAAAAGTTTGAGGCTAACGTTGGCGCAAACTTTTGCTCTCCAAGGTGTTGATTTGTGATGCCAAAAAGTTTGAGGCAAACTTTTGCTCAAGCTTTTTGCCCAAAAGTTTGCACAAAAGTTTGAGGCAAACTTTTGCTCCAGCTTTTTGCCCAAAAGTTTGCCCAAAAGTTTGAGGCAAACTTTTGGTCAAGCTTTTTGCTCCCTGGTTCGTTTTCAATTAATCCAAAAGTTTGAGCTAAAGTTTGAGGCAAACTTTTGCTCAAACTTTTTGTCCTCTCTTCCTCCTAGCCATTCCTTCTTGCTTCAACCTTTCTCCAAGCTTTCTTCACCTATCATTAATCAACCAAACACATCAAAGCTATGCTCAAAATCATGAGATATTCATTCTTTCATAATATGTGATAATTATAGCATAAAACCTCATGAAATTGAATTAATTCATCTATGGTTGATTAAATCAAAGGAAACATGAAAATCTACCCAATTGGCTTGCTTATGGCTCAAGAAAGTGCATAATTTAATTGAAAACAAAAGAAAAAGGCTAGTGAAACTAGGCTAAGATAACTTGTCATCAGCCTAGTTCCATGGTATTTATTTCCAGGGTTACCCAAGCCTACGACAAGCCAAGGAGTATACTCTACTTTAGTAGCTCCATTTTTTGTCTCTGGTACCGAACAGCAAACCGGAGACCTTGCTCTAATCGAAGGCTCTGTCGAATCACGAGGACAATGAAGGTTCCTGGGATAGCTCAAACAAAAACCAGGGGCAGGTGAAGCTGCATGCAACATTGATATACTGAAAATTCAAAGAAAGGATACACAATAAATAAGAAACATGATGTGCCCATGTTACTCACAAAAACCAGCACTCAATTATCTTATCTCTGATCTAAATCATTATAAGCTTCAACCTAGAACCAAATTATGAATAGTAAATAAACAAAGAAGAAAGCCATACGATACCACAAAAAATTGCATTTTTTTTCTTCGAAAATAAAAGGAACAAAAAATCAGACAAGCTTCAAAAGAAAACACATTAATTACCCTTAAAATCGTAAAATCTCTCATCACACAGCATCACCGAGACTCTTATAGCAAGCAGAACAGTGAAAAATCATGCAACACTTACAGCGTGTGAAGAAGAAGCTAGGAGGCGGAGGTGAACGGCTTGTGAAGGTTGGCAGCAGCAGAGCAGAAGAAGAGGGCAGAGGAGAATAGAGAGTCAACTGCTGTTGCCTGAGCCTTCGGTGGTGTCGTTGCCGATGCTATTGCCGGAGAAGGGAGTGGAAGAAGGGAGTGGAGGTTTTAGAGGGTGGAGAGGATTGTGGAGTGAGAGGTCTATGAGACGAGAGAGGAAGAAAGAGCGCGATAAAACTGCCATGGAAGAAGAAGAAGAAGAGGTCTGGGATGATAGGCATGAAAGTGGGGGATGCATACGGCGTCGTTTTGGCCATTAAGGACCAATTTGTCCTTTAACAATTTGTTCCCCATCCACTTCAGCAACCGTAACTAACACATCACTCTTCATCCCTCCACCTCAGCAATTTTCGTTACCGTTTCGAGCACCAATTCCACGAAAAGACGTAATTGTCACGGAATTTACATGGTGAGAGATCGAAATGTATTTTCCAATTTTGAGGGACGAAAATGTCCACATTTTAAAAGGTTAGGAACCTATTTGTCTTTTACTCAAAAATTTATTGTAACTATTGCATTAGTATATCATAAACTTTAGCCATGATAAAATCCAGTTGAAAGTCAAACTTAAACTCTTGGTAACATGTCATTTCAACTTTCTTAAAAATACAACTATTTATTTATTTATTTATTTTTATTAACTTAATTTTTTTTAAATATATAAATAATTTTGTGACATGAGATATATTAAAATATTTATAATCAAAAGATTTAGAATCTAATTTTTATTACTCAAAACAAAAGAATAACATAAAACAAAATGATATTATAAAAAAAGAAAAAAGACCTATGTACAATCAAGTGCAAAAAAGCTCTTATGCAAGCAAGTATATTAGATTTATAATCATGGTTTCGACAACTATAAATATATTATTTTATTATATTCGAATTAATTTCAATTGAGTTTTTATTAAATTTTTAATACTTAACTTTATCAGTTCGACAATCTGTTTAGTTTTCAGAATCTTAGTTATAATCATTTATATATCTTTTAAGGTTTTAGTTTAAATAGTTCTAAAACATTTACGACTTTTATCAGTCTCAATTTAAAAAAAAAAAAAACATGTTTCACAAGTTTTTTTAATAATTCTAAAAGAGTTGTTTTTTAATTTATTTATTAATTAATTTTTTATATATTATTTAAATTTAAAATTAATTTTTAATTTATTTATTTGTTCATTATTCATTCATCTTTTATTTACAATCTTATCATTAACAATTTCATATTCTATACGTATTCATCCTCAATCTCCTTCTTAATTTCTATTTTGGGTTTAAAAACTTTAGTTTTGCCTAATTCTTACTAATTCTTGAAATTCTGTGATCATTATATCTATCCAAGAACTCTTTTCCTTTAAGAGGTTGTTTTTGCGTATCGTAGGCTCGTCGTAGCAAATTAGCAATGTTTTTCTGCCAGGTACTTATTGTGTTGGTAATTGGTATGGTGGTTATGTGAAATTGTGAAGTGCTATTCGCCAAACCCATCAATTGGATTGCTCCAACAATGGTTTATTGCATGCCAATTGTTTTTTTTTTAACATCAATCAATTGTTATAATTCTGTGAGCTACATAATTGATTCGGGTATAATTTTATAAAAAAAGATTAAAAAAAAATTAAAGATAGATAAATTTGTAAAAAACATATTTTTATTAGTAACAAATAAGTAAAATAAAAACTAAAAATAAAAATAATAATAAAAAATAAGTATTGTGATCTTCAATAATATCACGAGAGGATGAATAAACTCTTTGAATATAAACAAAGATTAAATAAATTTTGCTGTCGAATATATTACTGAAATACTTGAATGCTAATCTTATAAGTTTTTTTTTTGTTTGAAATTGATGAATAAAATGAAGAACAATGAAAAGAATTAGAGAAAAGCAAAAAAGAGAAATGATTCCAAAGTTTCAGAAAAATTTTTTTGAGAAAAATGAGTTGAAATCTTTTTATAGTCTCAAGCCATTTTAAAGGGAAGTACATTGAACAATGATTACAATGTCATATTCAATTTATCCCTTTTTCTATAACTTGTTACTAAATAGGATAATTAGCAAAAGATGTTTTTAGATGTTCTCATTATTTTAAGTCTCTTTAACTAAAAATGAGTATAAGAAGAAAGTTTATCTCTACAAATTAAGATAGCAATTTTAACATTGTTCGAAATGTTCATGACAAAGAGGTGTCCGAATAAAAGGGTGCTCATGACATGTGACATGAGTGAATAGACATCTAATTTGATTTTTAATTAGATGATATTTTCTACACTTAAAATCTAATTAATTCACTTCCACTAATTTAATTCTCACTAAAAGAAAAATTCAACTTCTCAAAATATTCTTGTTGGATTTCATCCTTTTAGTCCAACACTTTTAAAAAGAATTTTATTTTATTTTTTTAACCATATTTTGGATTGATTTAAAATTATTCATAAACTATAAAATTGTATTTTTGGTATATAATCAATAATCCTTTATTTTACATCTAATTAATTGTGTGAGAATAAAGGAAGGATAAGAGTAATTTTAGGAAGTAAAATAAATAAGTTTTAATAGGAGAGAACTCAAAATGTTTAGTAAGGAGTTTTTTGTCGTAGAAATTTATTCTTATTCGTTGAAGTTATAGTATAGAGATACTATATATACGTCTCTAGAATCGTAATTGAAGTCAATAACAATATCTTTATTCACATAATCTTATAGAGTTAGTTAGAAGAAATCTTTCATATTGTTTTTCCTCTTTACAAAATATATAGCGAGAGCATTATTATGAGTAGTGTTCAATTTCATATTACTTTGTATCTCTTAGAAGTCAAAATTCCACTGTAGACTCAACAATTGGTATCAAGAGCCAACGTTATATTATTTATTATTTGCGTGGTAAAATTCAATTTTGAATATAATGTCTTCTACTAGTAGTAATGTCAAAGTAGACAAATATGAAATCGGGAAGTTTAATGGAAAAATTAATTTTTCTTATTGGAGGATATAGATGAAAAATCTGCTTATATCACAAAAATTACACAAGACACTGGCAGGAAAAGAGAAAAAGTCGAAGGAAATGAAATATGAGGATTGGAAAGAATTAAATCTTGAGGCGCAGGCTGCAATAATCTTATGCTTTGAGAGGGATGTTGCTTTTTTGGTAAATAAAGAAGCAACTGCAGCAGGTGTTTGGGCAAAGTTAGAGAGTAACTTCATGACGAAGACTCTAACTAACAGTATCTACTTAAAATCCAAATTGTATATATGCAAGACGGAAGAAGGTACCTCAATCCGAGAATATATCAATAAGTTTGATTAGACTATATCAAACTTAAAGGATATAGATGTGAAGGTTGATGATGAGGATAAGGCACTCATATTGTTACCTTCATTACCGAAGTCCTATAAAAATCTGGTGCAGACATTGATGCTGGTAAGTGACACTCTGACCATGGATGAGACAAGAGCATCACTTTTAGTGGATGATCTACGTAAGGTTGCTACAAGTGTAATGTCATCTCCAAATAGAAGAGAGTATAATGATCAAGCACAAGGATTGTTCGTAGCTAAAGGAATGACTAATGAAAGAGGAAAAGGTAATAAGCGTGGAAAGTCTAGGCCAAAATCTAGACCTCACGCAGAGAGAACATGCTTTAAATGTGGGGAGTCTGGACATTTCAAAGCAAATTGTCCAAATAAGAAGATAACTTTCAAGAAATAGAAAAATGACAACCCAAAAAAAAAAACGCAAGAAGCAAGCTATGTCTCAAATGATGAGGAGGACTGTTATTTTGTGACAGAACAATCTTATGAAATCTTCGATAAGTGGATTCTTGATTCAGGAGCATCTCACCATATGTGCCCAAATAAGAAGTGATTTACTACCTATCAAAGTATAAATGGTGGCACAGTTTTAATGGGCAATGATCATACTTGTAAAACTGTGGGGTTGGGTACTATAAGAATCAAGATGCATGATGGAATAGTAAGAACCTTAAAGGATGTGAGATATATTCTAGACTTGCGGAAAAATCTTATCTCTATAGGTTTGTTGGAGAAAAATGGTTGCAAAATAGTTGCGAAAAATGGGGTACTAAAAGTTGTTCGTGGTTCTTTGGTAGTGATGAAAGGAGTTCGTCACGGTAATCTTTATTCTCTTTTGGGGACAACAGTCACAGGTGAGTTAGGAGTTGGAATGGGTGGAAGTAGAGGTCAAACAAATTGCACAAGAATATGGCACATGCGGCTTGGACATATGTCATTGCTTTGTGAACAAGGTTTGCTGAAAAATATGAAGAAACCACAAATGGAATTTTGTGAGCATTGCGTATATGGAAAGGCACATAAGGCAAAGTTTTCTACAAGCAAGCACAAAGGCAGAGGGTTGTTAGATTACGTGCATACTGATGTTTGAGGCCCGTCTAAAGTTACTTCCAAGGGTGGTTTCAGGTATTTTGTTACTTTTATTGATGATTATTCCAAGAATGTTTGGGTTTACTTCCTCAAGCATAAGAATGAGGTATTCGACACTTTTAAGCGATGGAGAGCAATGGTTGAAAACCGAACAGGTAGGAAGCTGAAAATTCTACGATCAGATAATGGCACAGAGTACACAGATGGGCCTTTCAAGGAGTTCTGTGATCGAGAAGGCATTATGAGACATTGGACAGTTAGAGAAATACCACAACAGAATGGAGTCGCTGAACGACTGAATCATACGCTACTTGAGAAGGCACGGTGTATGCGCTCTAATTCTGGGTTAGGCAGAGAGTGGTGCGTAGAGTCGGTTGCTACAGCTTGCTACATAGTGAACCGATCCCCACATTCTTCTCTAGATGGAGACACACCTTAAAGTGTGGTCAGGGGACCATGCAGATTACGAGAAACTCAGAGTTTTTGGATGCACAACCTATTATCATGTCACATATAATAAGCTTGATGATAGAGTTAAAAAGGCAATCTTTTTGGGGTATCCAAGAGGGGTTTAAAGGTATCGTCTTTGGAGTGTAAATGATTATAAGTTTGTAATTAGCAAGGATGTTAACTTTAATGAACGATCTATGGTAGCTTTGTCTAAAGATATGATGCCAAATGATGGTGATGTTGAAAAAACTTCAAATACTCAAGTGGTGGAGATAGAATCTAAATACCAACAAATAGATTCTAATAATGTTCAGGTGGAGCATCCTAATGCTACTCGAGATGATGCAGAGGATGAACTTGATAATGAGTAGATTCAGCGAGAAAATGAACATGCATTACAATAGCAGCAGCAGGATTCTTTGGTATCCACTAAGCCAATGAGAAATTATAAATTCGTTCAGAAGTTTGGGTCAGATAAGCCTCTGAGACATTATGAGCAGGTAAACTTGATAGATTATGCACTCTCGGTGGAGGATGATGAGCCGGTCACCTTCAAACTTGCTATCAAAGACAAAGATAGAGAAAGTTGGTTGGTCGCCATGGAAGAAGAAGAAGAGATGCAATCTTTCCATAAGAACAAGACATAGGAGGTGGTCTCGTTGCCATGGGAAAGACTACAATTGGTTGTAAATGGATGTATAAAAGAAAAGAAGATCCTACTAAGTCAGATGGTACAAGATTCAAAGCTAGGTTAGTAGCAAAGGGATTTGCACAAAAAGAAGGTGTTGATTACAACGAGATATTTTCTCCTGTGGTGAAGCACACTTCCATAAGGGTGCTTTTGAGTCTTGTTGCTCAGGGTGATCTTGAGTTGGAACAGCTAGATATAAAGACAGCTTTCTTGCATGGTGACATAGAGAAAGAAATTTACATGTATCAACCTGAGAGTTTCAAGGTTGAGGGTAAAGAAAATCAGGTATGTCGCTTAAAGAAATCGCTATATGGATTGAAACAATCTTCTCGACAGTGGTATAAGTGATTTGACTCTTTTATGTTAAAACAAAATTTTTCCAGAAGTAATTATGATTGTTGTGTATACATTCATAAGCTTTCTGGAAGTGATTATATCTATCTTCTATTGTATGTGGATGACATGCTTATTGCTTCTAAGAGCAAGGTGGAGATAGATAGGTTAAAGATTCAACTTGGTAAAGAATTTGAAACAAAAAATTTGGGTGTTGCACGAAAAATATTAGGCATGGAAATTAAAAGAGAGAGATCAAGGCGAAAATTGTTCTTGAGCCAGAGAGGATACATTGAGCGCATTATTGAAAGGTTCGAAATGAAAAATGCTAAACCAGTAGTAACACCGTTGGCTCCACATTTCAAACTCTCTGGTAAACAATCTCCCACAACAGCAGAAGATAAGACTTACATGGAAAATGTACCTTATGCTAGTGCAGTAGGCAGCCTAATGTATTCTATGGTGTGTACACGCCCAGATATTTCACAGGTAGTTAGTATTGTTAGCAGGTTCATGGCGAATCCTAGTAAGGCACACTGGAAAGCAATCAAGTGGATATTAAAGTACTTGAAGGGTACCATTGACATAGGTTTATGCTTTAGTGAAAAATCATGTCAAATCAGCGGCTTTGTTGATTTTGATTATGCTGGTAATCTAGACAGAAGACGTTCTACGACCGATTATGTATATA
Source organism: Arachis hypogaea (assembly GCF_003086295.3). Classification (NCBI taxonomy): domain Eukaryota; kingdom Viridiplantae; phylum Streptophyta; class Magnoliopsida; order Fabales; family Fabaceae; genus Arachis; species Arachis hypogaea. Next base: position 128,346,710 of record NC_092054.1, on the reverse strand, counting down.
AAATACAAGGTGCTCCAATTAGTTGGCGATCGATGTTACAAGCTACAGTGACACTATCTACTACAGAGGCCGAGTACATGGCAGTAGCAGAAGGGGTGAAAGAAGCATTGTGGCTAAGGGGTCTTCTAGATGATTTGGGGTTTCAGTAAGATTGCGTGAATCTGAGTTGTGATAGTCAAAGTGCAATTCATTTGGCTAAAAATCAGGTTCATCATGCTCGTACCAAGCATATTGATGTAAGATATCACTTCGTGAGTGATGTTATAGAGAAAGGCAACATTTCTCTTGTAAAAGTACACACAGATGAAAATCCCGCAGACATGCTGCTGACTAAAGTAGTGTCAGGAAACAAGTTCCAACACTGTTTAGAATTGCTCAATGTTGTTCCATGTTAGGCATGGCGATACGAATACCATACTTTAATCGTCCAAAATTTGAGTAGATTTTAAATTGTGACCGAGGTGGAGAATTGTGAGAATAAAGGAAGGATAAGAGTAATTTTAGGAAGTAAAATAAATGAGTTTTAATAGGAGAGAACTCAAAATGTTTAGTAAAAAATTTTTTGTCATAAAATTTTATTTTTATTCGTTGAAGTTATAGCAGAGAGATACTATATGTACGTCTCTAGAATTATAATTGAAGTCAATAATAACAACAATAACAATATCCTTATTCACATCATCTTATAGAGTTAGTTAAAAAAAAAATTTTATATTGTTTTTTCTCTTTACAAAATATATAACGAGTACATTATTATGAGTAGTGATCAATTTTATATTACTTTGTATCTATTAAAAGTCAAAATTTCGTTGTAGATTCAACAAATTGAATTGCTACAATAACTCGATTAGTTTAATATAAAATTGATTGATTTTATGAAACAAAAAGAGCAATTTAATTTTGCTTCTATCTAATGATTGATTGGATGATGATTTTTTCAACTGATTAGATTTTTACTAAATAATTAATTGATTTCTCTTTTAACCAATTGTATTATTTTGTAAAACAAAAATCATGACTTAAAAAATACAACTTTAATTTCACATCGATTGGTGTCTTGGTTGCGCTATATAATTCCTATTAACAGTTGAACAAATGGGTAATCTTGATTTTGAAAGATGAAAGATTTATTAATAATAATTTGATAAAACTCAACACCTATTCACCTAATTAATCCAAGAAATAAAAAAAGTAAATGTTATGGTGTCTATTATTTTATATTTAAGTTATTAAAAAAATAAATAAATAATATTTAATAAATTTTATATGATTTATTTTTTATTTTAAATATTTTATTTTTTATTTTAAAAAAGAAGTTAGGCAATTTAAACACCATAATAAAAATACAGTAAAACTCACCAATAAAAAATATCAGAACCTCTGCCACAAAATTTACATCACCAAATTAATCATCAACTTTGGGATAAAAAGTTACTTCGAAGACATCATGGGTAGTATTCAACGAATTCATTATCATAGAATAAAAAAGACCATCATTGATGGATGCTCTTCTTCCTTTTTTAAAAACTGATGATATTCGCTATATCCTTCATGAGTCTCTGAGTTTAACATACATTGTATGAGAATTAAATAAAAAATAGAAAAAAAACTTGTTTATAAATATAAATTTTGAACAATTACTTTAAAGATATATTTAAATTATAATTTAACAGTTTTTTAGTAGGACCCTTAATAGCTTTAAAAATAAAAATTTAATTTTGATATCAGTGTAAAGTAGTTTTACATGTGCATCCAATTATATAACGCTATATTAATAAAAATAACTATTTTTTATATTGACCGCGTGAATAGTCATCCAAAAGAACATATGTAATTGTACGACTGTATAAAATATTTTACAATATTAATACATCAAAATTAAACTCCAAAAATAATAGTATTTATAAATTGTATATTAAAAGAAACGATAACATACAATACAACAAAATCTTCGAATTCACAATTTTTTAAATATAATTTGAGTCTTTATGTTTATTCACTCGTAAAAAAATATGTTACTCAAATTTTAACTATAGAAAGGGTTTGCGTAAAATGAATATTTTAAAATAGAAGTAAATAAATATGATAGATTTCAAATATTAAAGGGACTTATAGTATTCACTAATACCAAAACATTTTGTTTTTCTCTTTTTCCATGGACTGGTAGTTTCTAGTTGTCCTTACAGAGTTACAGGAGAATAATAGATATGATTAATTTAGTCAATTGCTTCCACTTTTAAAGTTTGAATTTGGTCACCGTTTTTCTTCTAATTAGACTTTTGGCAATATAAATTAAAGAAATATAGAAATGCGACCAACAAACCAAAGGAAAGAACAAATTTGTTTCTTTGCTAATAACTAATTGATGCTAAGCAAAATTTGCCTACTCTATAGATGCTCCCATAGAATCCACGTTACAAAGTCCTCAGAAAAGTTGAAGTATAGAAGATCACATATATAATATCAAAATAGCAGGATTGAAATGATATTATTAGGTAATAATAAGATTAATATTCATTTATTGCTAACATTGAAATGATTGTCATGAAATCATTTATTTTAAAAAATTTAAATTGATAGAAAGAAACAACATAAATGATTATATGTCTTAATGTTTAATATTTTTTCTCAACTAAGAGACTTATTTGAATTTGCTTGATGTTTGTACAGGTCTTCTTTTTTTAACTTTTTTTATTTATCTTATACTTTTATGCTATTTAATTTTTTTTTATTTTTTATTTTTAGAGTTCACCCAAAATTAAATTCTAGATTTTTAGAACATAAAATTTTAATATCATATCATAAAATTATTCATCTTAAAAATTAAAATTAATAAAAAAAAACAATATAAATAATTATATCTCTAACCATCATCAAAAGTTAACTGCCACAGAGAAGGAATATATGGTCATTATTTACTTGCTCCTTACGTGATATTCTCTTCTTTCCAACTTATAGTATCTTTTGAGCTTGTCTTCTTAGGTTCGTAGAAAAAAAAATAGTAATTTATAATCTTTAAATAAAAACAAAATTACGTATTATTACTATTATATTTTTTGTTTAAAAATATTCATGAAAAATTAAAAAAATTGATGTTTATCGTTTTTAATAGTAAATTTAATTTAATTGTGATAATAGAATAAATATTAATTAGATTTTTTGATAGTTAACAAATATTAATTGCATATACTTATTTATTTAAAAATAATATTCTCTATTCATATAATTTCATGTATTACTAAAATTTATAAATTATTTTTTTAAATGTATATCTATATTGGTTTTTAAAATAGAGGGAGTATAATTCAAGGAATATAATAGACTATGTTCATTTATTTAAAAGCACTTTAAAATAAAATCCCATCATATTCCCATGTAGATATAAGCGTCCCACTTAGTTTCAGTCATAGTTTTCTTTTTAGATGCATCATCGAGTAGTCATCATCAATAATAAACTAAACTATAACAAGTTATGCCAATAAAAAGATAATTGAAAAAAGTTGTGGTCAAAATTCAAGCTTACGTCGTCAATCTATTTTTTGAATTAAAATTATTAACATCAAAGCTATATGTTATTTTATTTGATCCATAAATAATATATAGCATAGTAGTTTTGGTATATATAGCATTGTGGATTTGTGGATTCTCGTTAATCTATATATGGAGCATAAAGCTATATCCACCACATGCCACACCCCATCAGATACACCATGAGACAAATAAATGGTGCTATTCTAAAAACACGAATAGAAAACCCAATGTTACTAATGGCTCAAACTATAGTGTCACATACAAAATCCATGATTCCAATTTTTGCACCTAGTGGAACATAATATGTAATAAAATAAAGATTTTTGCCAAGTTGCATATTTGATGAGAAAGATTTGTACCCTCTCCACGTGGGTCTTGTTCCGGTTGATGAGTTAATTCATGACAAAAACATAGACATAGTCGAAAGATCGAATTTATACACTTTCATTTCCAACAGGGAACCTTCTCCGAAGCCAAATCTTGGTCAATGCATCAACGTTCCTAGATTGACAATAGAGCTAATAAGGAGAACAAATTACTCTAGTTTTCCTATAATACGTGAGACATTTTCACACACACGCTCTGTTTAAAGAACTTTTTTTTGTTCTTTTTTTTTATGATGAGTCTTCATTCATCTCTCTTCAAAATTTAGGTTACTAGCTAGGTAAAAATTATATTTGATGCATTCACCAAAATTTTATATAAGACTATAAAAAGTGTTATAAAATTTTCATATTATATCACTATTTATTCTAAAATTTAAGTTGTTAGATAAAAACAATAGTTTTATATATAATATTCATGAAACACTATGCATATATACACTTTAAGTAATAGGAAAATGATTTTTTAAGATATAAATTATTACTATTAAAAAAAATATTTGTATACCTTTTAGAACGAAATATAATATGTTAATGTTTACAATACAAATATTTATAACTATTTATTTTTATTTATAATATTTAAAAAACTATAAATCATAAAAACTAAATAACAATAAATATTTTTTATGAAGAATCGAATTTTGAGAGCATATAATACAAGTGCTACTTTAGCACGTAAGAATTTTCCCCCTATCTATATAAGGAGCTAGGCAATCACAAAGCTCACCGTACAACAAACCAGAAGTTAATTAACTACACTCTATTAGGACAAGCCAAGGGTAGGTTATCAAAACCTAGAGAAACAAGCTATCAATTTAACTTTAGCAAATACATAAATTCATCACCTCATATATATGGAGGACCACCACAGGGGGAAACAAGGAAAGGAGGAGAAGGGAAAGGAAGAGGTCAAGTTCCGAGGTGTGCGGCGGCGGCCATGGGGAAAGTATGCTGCTGAGATAAGGGATCCGTCCAAGCAAGGGACAAGGTTGTGGCTGGGGACATTTGACACAGCTGAGGACGCGGCTAGAGCTTATGATCGTGCAGCCTTCAATCTTAGGGGTCACCTTGCAATTCTCAATTTCCCAAATGAGTATTATTCTCAAATAAGGGGTTCACCACCATATCCACCATATTTAGCATCACCCTCTTCTTCTTCTTCTTCTTATTCACCTCAATGCCATGCTAGTGGAAGTTCTAATCCTGGTTCCAACCATGGTCCTCCTTTTGAGATTGAGTACTATGATAATAAACTGTTGGAGGATCTTCTTGAGTCTGAAGAGCTGAACAAGAAAAAGAAGGGAAAATGATTAGCATAAAGTGAGCAATTAAGCATTAACAATTAATATCTACTATATTTTATGGTCTCTTTCTTTTCTTGGGTTGCATATTACTTAACTTTAATAACTAGGAGTACTTCCTCTCATGAAGGTCTAGATCAACCAAAAACTTATCCTTATTTAGAATTACCTCCTATTAATGATAAAGTTATAAAATAAGTATTTATATACATAATGTGGTCCTATCATGTGTGCTAGCATTCATGTATAATATATGATTATACTATGTATTACTATATTGTGTATGTACATGGTACTCATAAATCAACTATGAGTTTATAATTTATGCATGAGATTTAATGTTATCTATGAAATTAAAGAACATTACCTTAGAGAAAAAGTCAAATTGAAAGGATAATTATAGTAAAACAATTATCTAAATGATAATTAATAAAAAACAATTCAATGATTACAATAATATATACATTTACTTATTCTAAAAAAAATAAAAAATAATTGCTCTAGTATCATTAAGAAATTAAAAAGTAAAAAATCAATTATTATCTATTTTTTATTTTATACATTTTTAATTAATTCAACTCATAGTTTAAGTTTGGACAAGGATAAACTTCTAAAAGAAGCATAAATATATTCTAGAATTATACAAGTATTATCATATTTTATATTCTAATAAAAACAAAAATAATGATACTATGAATTAATTATTTAAAATTTAATTTATAAAATAATATTTTAAAAGAAAATACTTTAGCTTCCAATATTCATAAAATTTACAGACAATTGTTAAAATAATAATATCGTACAAAGAATTGAACTTGAAAGATAATTGTGAATCAAATTTGATTTTTGTGTGTACTTGGATATAAAGTAAAACTAATCATGTTGTCTCATTCTTAAGTGTTTAATACTGTAGGTAAGATTAGATGTGTTTAGAGAAAAAAAATAAATAAAACACAACAAAACAAAATACTATCTTTAACCAATAATGAAAATTATTATTATTATTATTATTATTATTATTATTATTAGGTTTAATTACTCTGTTGGTCTTTATAGTTTTGCAAAATTTTTAATTAGGTGCTTATACTTTTTTTTTTCTTTTAATTTGGTCCTTGCATCATTTTTTTTTTGAATTAGGTCCCTCCTCATGGTAATTGATTTAATTGAATAGGAATTCAATTAAAAAAAATTGGTGCAAAAACCTAAATAAAAAGAAAAAAAAAAGTATAAGGACCCAATTAAAAATTTTGGTACAAGAACTCAATTAAAAAGAAAAAATAGTATAGGGACCTAATTAAAAATTTTGCAAGAATAATTAAACTTTATTATTATTATTATTATTATTTCTGTAAATATAAGATGATTATGTAAAACTGTTTAGTATTTTTTTTAATTGGTGAAAAAGTCTTTCTTATTTGTTTATTTGTTCAAATAATTCACGTGTTTTTATTTTTTAGATAATTTTTAAAATTAATTGAATAATTAGCCAATTGAAACTTCTTAAAATATTAGTTGCTAAATTGTTTTTGAGCAAGTATATTATAAAAATTAATATATCATTAATTAAAAATTTTATTTTCTATTACAAGGTAGATCAATAGAAACCGTTTTCTCGCAAAATAATTAATCCATATTTATCACAATATAATAATAATAATTAAATAAATAGTAAATACATCTCTTTTATTTTTACTTGATTTAGTTTGTTATTTTTTCAAATTATATGTTTTGATTTCACTTTTAAAATTCTTTTTTATTTTTTTTTCAATAATGTAGCACAAATAATGATAAATTAAGATCTCTTTTAAGATTTATTTACCTTATTATTTTACACCGACAAAACATTAATGACAAGTAGTTATTTTAGTCTAGGATATTTATTTCTTCTTAAATTAGTAGAATCCAGTATTATTTAAAAATAAACTAAGCCTAATGAATAATAATTATACATTTACGTTTGTAATTGCAAATATAATTCAAGTACTTACAATTTATAATTATACACTAAAAAAATTCAACTTCTAAATAAATTATTCATATAGAATATATATATTAAAAATTATATATAAATGATTTGATGGTTGATTTATAATGTACACATAATATATATGATATTTTTTTTTTCTTAAAATTAGAAACTTTTAAATTAACAATATTAAAGTAAAAGGTATTCATCTAATTTTAGAATAACTGAATTGTAATTCTGTGTTAATTAACTTAGACGTAATAATTTTATTTTAAAATACTAAATAGTGTTATTTTATAAATAAATTGACTTGTATATCAGATATATTCTACAGTTATAAGAGATTAAGTTTTAGTTGGTTGGAGCTATAATAGTTAACTTTTTCATCTTAGTCAGATTTATATATGAAATTTTTAGAACAGAATCAGGTAATAAATACTGTTAGTTTGTTGGAATTGTACCAGTTAACTTTTCTTCTTAGTGAGGTTTATATATGGAATTTTCAGAACAGAATCAAGTAATAAATGATGTGTTTACTCTTTTTGCATTTTCAGTTAGGAATCTTGTCGATGCACCAAAACAAATGTAAACTGGATAGATAAGGTATCAATTTTTTCAAATGTTTGTCACTTCTGATACTTTTATAATTTTATTTCAATATTATTCTTAAATTCAACGTATCATGACAGAATTAGACAATTGAGCAGTCATTTTATGTGGGATCATTATTAAACATGCTGAAATAAGAAAAGTCATTTTAAGTATTTAGTCTAGCTAATACTTTATGTTCAATTTATTCTTCTTAATATACTATGCAAAGTTAGAAATAAATAAAGATTGACAGTAACACACAACCTACTTTTATGCGATAATATTCGCATCTTAAAAGATATTTTTATATAATAGTAAACTGAATCAGTTTAAATGATTCTCACGTATAAATGAATGCAGGATGGTTTCACAAATTGTGGGAGTACTTACCAATACTACTGGAGTACAGGTAATATATAACTCGGAGAAACATACTTATATCTAACAGAGCCTATTCTTTGATAGTTCTATGTGTTCGTCACCTTATTCTTTAAGAATTAGGTGATTTTCATTTTTGATGATTTTACAGAATAATCTTCCATTTTGTTATTGAACTATAGATTTTTACAACTACATAGTATCTATGGCATGTAGAAGAGAATATTTGACGTTTTGATAGTTCTATAAATTTAAGATACCGAGATAATTAACTATCACAGATTCTATTAGTACTAGAATATTTGGTACTTTGTATCCTGGATTAAGAGCATTTATATATTGTACAAAAATTTATTTTTATTTAAAAAATTTGAAATTAATTCATCAATCTTTAAGAACAGTTTTAATAAATATATTATAGTATATTATTTAAAATAATTTCTTTTTTTGTTAAATACCACTGAATAACAGAAGTAATTATATTATTAAGTGTTTTCAATATGAATGGTTATTTTTAAGTAAACAAGCAGAGAAATAATTTTTAGGAATTTTACCTAAAAGTGATAAGTTATACAGTTATATTCCAAAAAAAAATTGAATAATCACATGAAATAACAAAAAAAAAAGAAAAAGATTATGAATTATTTTTTTAACTAATATTTTATTTTTTTATTTCTCATTTTCTTTCTCTTCTTACGGTAACAATTCAAATCATTAACTTTTTGCATTCTTTATATTTATCAGCTAATTGTTAACAAAGACAAGTTGATTTGTGAGTAGAACTAAAAAAAATATCACTTTAAAATAAAACTATAAATAGAAATATTTGAATAAATTTTGATATAAAAAATTATCAATAAATCCGTCAAAATGGAAAACAATTATATGACATTTATTATTAAAAGAAGAGTAAATGAAAAGACATACATAAAAAAAAGTATAAATGAAATAAAAACAGATACTAAAAAACTAAAAAAAATGTCTAATATATTGTAAAAATTATTTTCACAAGTCAAAACTACTCCTCAAACTAAAACGATTTATAAGATTATAAATACATAATTGTAACTTTATGTTAGACGAACAGAAGATTAGATAAAGGAATATTTAAAAGTTTTTGTTATATTTTTCTCCTATTCATTTTCTTTAGTATGTACTACTATTATTTATTCACTCTTAAAATAATTTGTCAACATATCCTTTAAAGTGATTGATATGTTCTTTAAAAAATTTTGTGTTTAATTTGTTAAAAAAAATTAAAAGTCAATATTTAGTTTAATTTAAAATATATAAAACAATTAGTTTTTAAATATTTTATATTTATTTTAAGTTTGATTATTTTGTTAATCTTTATCATTTACCAACTTTATAATTAGATCCATATATTTTTTTTTGTTCTTTCAATTGAATCTCTAAATCATTTTACACTGCAAAAAAAATGTTGAGTATTATCGGATTTAGCATTGCAGAGTAGCAGCAGATTTACCAATGATAACAGCGTCAAATTCGTAAGGTTAAGTAATTACCGACAGATTTATGTTTCCGATGGTAAATTTACCAGCAATATTTAAAGGGAAACAAAAATAAATTGACGCATCTTTTAGGGTCGTATTTACCGTCGAATTTACGGGTCACCAAAATGTAGCGTTTCATGCAGCGTTTCACTAAGTGGGTTTACCGTCAAATTTTTTCGATGATATCTGGGCCATAAATTCAAAGCGCAAAACCTCTTCTCCCCTCATTCGAATTTCCCTCTCTCTCTCTCTAACCCTTTCGCCTCCCTCTCTCTTCCCCTTTGCCCCTTCTCTCTCTAACCTTCTTGCCTTCCCTGTTGCTGCCGGCCACCCTAAGCCGTAGCCTTTCCCTTCTCTTTCTAACCCACTGTAGCTCGGCCCGTGTCACACAGCCCTTATTACTAGCTCGTTCCGGCTACGTTCTAACTCCGGTGACCGTTCATTTGCCACTTCTCACACCAGCAATATCATAGTGCCAGTGCAGCTCCTTTCATCTTTGTTTCTTTCTGTTTTGTTTTGGCAACCCAGATTACTACTCTGTTTTTAATTTTAGTTTCATTAATATAATTTTAGTTAGTTAGTTAGAATTAATTTTATGTTAGTGGATTTTAAGTGGTTAGGATAGATTAAATTAGGCTTTTAGGATCTAAATTGCTGAAAAACGTTTGGATTATTTGGATTATGCTTGGTTGTTGCTGGTTTTGAATTATTTGTTGCTGGTGTTGATTGTTGATTTGAAATTGGGGCTGTCAATTGCTATTTGATCTTGATTTTGCATGTTTAATGTTTGTGCATGCCAAGTGTTCATCAATATGCCTCAAAGTTTTAATACATTTTTTGGTCTAATTCTTGAAAAATGCTCGTTTGCATGTTATGATTGTTATTATGAATTGATGATGTAATTTGATTTATTTTTAATTGACCAAAACTTTTGAATTTTTGGATGATTGAGGCATTTATTTAATAGTACAATATTAATTAAGTTGGTCCTTTTTAACTCGATTATGTCAACTTTGTATGTTTAATTGGTTTTGGGTTATATTAGGAATAAATTTCAACTGTTAAAATTAATTTATTTTGATTTTTGTTCCTTATTTAGTTTTGTACTGAGAGTACTGAACTTATTTTGAATTTAGAATTTTCCAAAATTTTGAACTTACAGTACTGAACTTATTTAATTTCAATTTTAATTAGAACATGTTCTGATTTTTATTCCTTATTTAGTTCTGATTTATTCCAATTCTAATTAAAACATGTTTTGATTATTGTTGCTTTTTTTCTGAACCAGTTATTATAATTTATAAGGTTGATTTGCTGTTTTGAATTTATGATTATAATTGATCATTGTGTTGATTATTTTTTATTGTGTTGATTTAGTTTTGTTTATTGGATTTTTGAACTAAGTTTAACATAATTAATTGGTATGTTCTTTGTAGATATGACGACAGGTACAGGTATTGCAGATAAGCTTATTAGTCATGGTCGTGGTTGAGGGAGGATTTGTGCTGGTACTCCTGGAAATTTTGGATCCTCTCCCTCTACTCCGATTACCCTAGTGACGTCACAGGTTGTAGATTTATTGGGTCATCCGTTCATCATGGTCCCTAACCTAACTACTTTCCTGTGTCTACGGCGACGATGCGCCTCCCTCCACTCAGCAATCCAATGTCTCGGCGACGCCGACTCCAGCGACGGATACCGTGGCCCCAGAATCTTCTCATGGAACTGAGCCAGCTGATGCCCTTCCACCACCTCCCATCATTGGTTAATGATTTGGCCTGATGACACAACAACATAAGTACTACTTTAAGTCTTTTATATGTTGAAGTGTCTGATTATTGATTCTAGTTTAGTGAATTTAGGGTTGTAGATTTGAACTGCTGAAAGTATTTGATATGTTGTGATTAGTGATTCTTGATAGTTAATTCTAGTTTTAGTGAATTTAGGGTTGAAGGTTTGAATTGCTGAAAGTCTTTGATATTGCCTGATTATTGAATTGCTAAAAGTGTCTGATTATTGATTCTAGTTTAGTGGATTTAGTGGATTTATGGATGTTGCTTCTTGATTATTGCCTATTATTCATTGATTTTAGACATTTATTACTTTTTAAGTTAATTGTTGATGGATAGAGTTTGTGGCACATTCCAGTTATGGATGAAAATTTGTCAAAATTTCTAAAAAGATCTCTATATATTATGGTTATTTGCTTCTGAAGTTTTAATTTATATTGCCATATTGATTTGTTTTTGAATTGTTGATAGGTTTGCGTCAAACGACAATACATGTACTCAGGAGATAACCAATGTAATCAAGCTAATGTACAACCATCTATGGCCAAGCTACAAGAAGATCCTCTCTAAGACTAGAGAGCGATGGTTTTAGAAGTGGGCAGTAATAAATTTATTTTAGTTTCAAACCTTCTCAACTTGTATATCTTCTATTTTGTTTAATATGATTTATTTTGATTAACTAATTTTAAAGTTTCTTTTTGTAGTTGAATTTTATATGGGACACTGAGCACAATGCCCTCATCAAGAAGATATACGACCATCGAATGGGTAGGCAATTGGAACAGATGCTGGAGGATGTTCGTGAGAGGCGCGACCACTTCACGACCTGACTCTTCCTGAAAATCAAGAAGTCTCTGTTAGTTCACTGGGAGACTAATAAGGGGTTCAAGCATCAGCGTCTCACAAACAAAGCTAACAGAACATCGGTCAGGTCGTCCAATTATACCGGCAGCTTATCGGCCTTCATGAAGACTAAGACCAGGATGGTTGTAGCTTCTTTAATTTTGTTATTAACTTAGTTATATTCTTTGACATATCATTAAAGTTATCCTAATCATACTATTTCGATGCAACATGTGTAGTCGAAGTCGTTGAATTACGATACAGCATTGGTGAAGACCTTGAAGTACACCCACACTTTGAAGAAGAATAAAGAGAGATTTGCTGATCAGTGTTCTCAAGATCATTATGTGAGTAAACATCTGATCTTGTGATATAAAATTAGAGATTAACTATATTGCTATTGTCTTAATCATAATAACATGTGTTACATAGGAGTTCTACACGCAGAGACTAGAGGCTGCAACTCAGCAATCTCAGCAAAGTGGGGAGAATGCCAATGACGCTGCTGCTTCAGCCATCGATCCCGATGCAGTTTGGCGCGAGACCACCTCAGCGCCGTACAAAAACTGCGTATATAGCCTGGTTTGTTCTCCGCCATCAGCCTCTGTACCTCCACATTGAGGTCATCGTGCGCCTCTGCCACCAGTCGAGTCATCAACCCCGAGGAAGGCATTGATTTGAGGCTGCAGGTGCAAGAGCTCACCCGCAGCCTTCACGAGTAAGCTTAGGGGCTGACTGAGACTTAAGAGAGATATCAGGAGATCCTCACATGTGTGATGGACACGAATGACCTCAGGTTGGAATGGTGGGAGTAGCTAGAGTGGCTTCAATGGATGGAGGCTCAGATGGAGGTGTACCAGGCTTAGATGCACACTACTGGCATCATCTCTGCTGGTGGCAGCGGTCCTGTTGGTGGCAGCGGTCCTGCTGGTGGCACACATACCATTAATTGTGATTAGAGCTTTGTTTTATTGTTTCATTGTATTTATTTGATTTATTTGACTTTTAATTTATTTGAACATTTAATATTTAATATTACATAATTGGTTTTTATTATTTATAAATTGATCATTATAAATTTAAATAAAGAATTAAAAATAAAAAGAAAAAATTAAAAAAATTGCGTCACAACTTTTTTTTAAAAAAATATTGACATTAATGTCGGATTTATCGAGAAAATAATCCGACAGTAATAGTGCAGAAAACAACATATTATGGTACCAACGTTATCGTCGAAAAAAGCCGCCGGAACCAAATAGTTTTTCTGGTAGGTAATCTATCGTAGAATCCGTTAATAACCATTTACCAGCGAGGTTTATACCGTTTGTTTCCTTCCGACGATAAATCCGACGGTATTCAACATTTTTTTTAGTGTTAATGTTATTAATTAAGTCTACATAGTGACAAAAAAAATTGGTAGAGTGACCTAAATGTAATACTTTCTCTCTCTTCAGAATGATAAAATAACCCTCTCTCCTATTCCTTTTCTCACTCTTACCTTGTCACCATTGTTACACCCTCTTCACACCTTCTTTTGCATCCAATATCATTACAACCATACCCCGCTCCCCCCACATGGACACATCCTTTCACCACTGCAAGAACAAGGTCATCATCATCGTCAATGCCACTAACTCAAGCAAATCTCGTCTTTCTCGACCTTGTCTTCCTCTACTTCCCTTTCTCCGAACTCTTCTAACTCTGACAAAATACAAGTCTATAGTGGTCTTGAAATCACAACCAATAATATCCCTGTCCACGAGAGAAAAGGTGTCCTTCACCATCTCCTCGACAACATATTTTCTTCCCATGGCAAGTTCTCTCCCTCCGACTTTTGCCGCCATGCTAGAGAAATCATCTTCGATGCCACTGTATCAAAAACACTAATGCTTAAAGTTGGGTCTTGATTCAAGTCAAAAAAACTGTTTCCATCTATTTCTTAACTTGAGAACAAAAGAACTTGTTTTCTCTATCAATATTTCATTACAAGAAATTTGTCGGATACCGTCGGATTTACCAAAAAAATCTTCTAGTAATATATTTATCGTTAGATTTAGTTTCGGAATTAATCCGACGGTATAAACCTCGCCATTAATTGTTTGCAGTGGATCCTTTCGTCTGCCGCTAATTACTGTCGAAAATTTTTTGCCAGTAATTTTTACCGTCGGATTTATCTCCCGATAAATCTGACAATATATATTATTAATTATAATTAAATAGTAACTATCGACCGTTTTAACTAACGGTAAATCTGACGGTAAATTTAAATTTAATAATTTCTAAACTAATAAACCAAAAAAATACAACACTAACTCAAAAAATAATTAATTAAAATAATAATAAAATTAAAAAATTAATAACCATAAATAATAAGTCAATAATTAACTCATAATTTAAACAAGTTAATATTAACTCAGAGAATTAATAACAATCAACTAATTAACTCAGAAAATAATTAACTCAAATAACAATAAGCTTAGAAAATTAACAACAATCAACAATAAGAAAATAATTAATTCGAAAAATTAACAACAATCAATAATAAGACTATAATTAACTCAGAAAATTAGCAAGCTAAGATTTACTCAAATAATTAACAACAATCAACTAATTAAATCGGAAAACATTTAACTCAGAGAACAAAAAACTCAAAAAATTAACAACAATCAACAATAAGACAATAATTAATTAAAAAAATTAACAAACTAAGAATAGTTCAAAGAAATAAATTAAACCTAAAGTCGCTGCCACAGCTCTAATATACAAATAAGCGGATCAGCCATCAACGAACATTAGCTTCCACTGCCAAGCCAATATAGATGTTAGTTCTAAACAAAGGCAGATTAAAACTAAATAAATAATTATATTAAGACTCATCAATATCTTATCAAAACACAATTCTTTCCATTAATATTCTCACACTCAAACTACAAAAATATTAGAACAAAAAAAAAATTACAATAGAAAACTCTAACAATGACAAAGCATAACTAAAATTAAGAACCAAGAATAGCAAGCAATAGTTGGAGAACAATGGAGAACTGCAAAAAAATCTCAACCAAAAATCAAGAACAAATTAAAAATCATAACAAAAAATCTGGAGCAGACAAAATTAAGAACAAACCAGAGCAAAAAATAATAAATTAAAAAAAATCTCTAAAATTAAAATAAAATAATGAACCCAAAATAAATTCTAAAATCTAAATAACAATAAACAAAAAAAAGAGAACAAAATCAGAACAAACCCTAAAATCCAATGAAAATAAAATAAAATCAAAATAAAACAGGAGCAGAGGTATACACCATAAATTAAGGTTTAGGGTTTAAATACTCTAAACTAATTAGTGAGTGAGTTACCCAGCTATAGTAGTGGTGTAGAGGACTTTTCTGGCGCAGTGGCAGCACGGATGGCGCAGTAGTGATGGCGGTGACTAACCGGCAAGCTGCATTAGGATTTTTTTAAATAAATTGTAAAAAAATAATAGTGAGAGGGAGGAGGACAACCTACCTGGAGGGAGGAAAGAGGAAGTTCTGGCGACACAAGAAGCAGCGATAGCAGTAGCGGTGACGACAGCAGTTGCAAGAGCAACAAAAACAGCATCGATAAAGCGACCAACTCGATGCGAGGAGTCCATGCAGTCTTTGGAGGTTGTTGGTGTCGTCAGCGCTGACAGAGGGGGCCGTCGGAGGTGGTTTGGGAGAGAGAGATGCAGAGAGAGAGGAGGTTTAGAGAGAGAGAGGATCTTTCAAAATGATCGCAACGCAGCGTTCCATTAATTGAGTTTTACCACGGTAATGATCGCATCAATTTTTTTCTTCCCTCCAAATATTACTGGCAAATTTACCGTCAAAAAATCGAATTCAACAATAATTTTTTTGTCTGACGAATTTATTATTAAATTCGTCAATAAACTCACTGCTAACATCTGACAGTATTTAATTTTTTTCTTGTAGTATTTCGTTATTATTTAGAAAAATAGTGCTTCATTAAAATGCTAATTAAATTTCATAATCACCACAGAATAATTAGTATAGAAACAAATGGTATATAATAGTAAATTTCAGAAGGAAATAGAAGAAGAGAAAAAAAGAAAAAAAAAAAGTGAAGATTAGGCTCCCGTGAGTAGGAGGGTTATATAACATGAAAGCATAATGGGCTTGGATAATTAGGTATAATAGTAATTTTAAAATTTGTAAATTTTTTTTAACTTCTATTATCAATAGGGATCTAATTAAAAAAATTAAAATAATTTAAAATTTTAATTAAAAAATATAGAAATCTAATTATAAATTTAGTAAAATTACTATAAAAATTAATTGAATAATTTAACCTTTAATTTAAAAGATAAATTCTGCAAGTTCGATATGAAAATAAAAAGGTACCTAAAAATTAATCTATCCTTAAAATCTATTTTATATTGAACTAAACCGGCCTATTAGATATCCATATTCTAAATTATTATATTTAAAATAATGTTAGATAATCAACTTTTTTTCTGTCAATATCAATTAATTTTTTAAAAATTATTTTATTTATTTTAAATTTTAAATTATAAATATTTAATTTTAAATTCTAAATTATAAACCCAAACATTAAAATTGACTAATATATATTGTCTAACTAGAAGTTAGTTTGCTGTATTTTAATTTCTCTTTTTTATATACTGAATGCTTTGAATTTCATTCTTTTTGAATATGCCGACGATGTTAGTGAAAGAAATTCACTATTTGAGATTAGCAAACAAAGAATATCAGTGCCGATATGATGCATTTGAAAGGAGAGACCACTTGCATTCAAAGATCTTCCATCTATGAGTCTTGGAAAGAAAATAAACATGTAGAATATAGCATTTAAAAAAAAAAAAAAACTTTCAAATTATGCTCCCATGATATTGCCACACAACAAAACGTCTTAATTGATTGAGATCAGAAAGGGAAAGGAACATTTCCATTTTTTGCAGATATTCTGGATCTTCTAAACCATGATACATACATTTCAGCCACGAAAGATAAAAAGTGTGGTTATAATTGTCACATATATCATCTCTAAAAATATATAATAAATTATTTTATATGTATTTATATATTTGCGATTTAAGCTTTTCATTTGTTGATAGTGCGTTCACAAATATATGTTCAACTTACTGATTCCAAAGACAAAATTTCAAAGCATGTTAAATATTCTTATTACAGGATCTATCAACTTTTAGTCATTGAATAAGAGATGCCAATAATGTACACCATTTAGCTTAAGTATTATTGATTGCCAATCTAGATCTTTTAAAAAAGAAACAAAAATGGAGCTGTTGACTTTTTTTTTTTCTTTTAACTTCTCGTTTTTATTATATATTAATATTGTGCAGAAAGTCTCAAGCTAAGTCCCCAATATAAAAGCGAGATCAGAGGATACAAGTGAAATGACTGTTTATAAAAGTTAATATATTCTTGCCAGAGAGTTCAGGTTAACATTACATTTCACTAATAATTTTGGTTAGCTAAGTGCCAAAGTGGTTTCCGAAATTCGTCTGAATAAAAATAATTTTTCAGATTTTATAATTACACTAATTTTGTTTTTGATATTGATAAAAATATACTATATTAATCTTTAACAGCACGATAAGTCACTTAATAGAAAAAAAATAAGGGACTAATATGATGAACTTTTTTTAATTAAAAAATATAACTGTTGCAATTAAGATTTCAAAAACTATTTTAGTGTACGCGAATAATTCAAAAAACTAGTTTAGAACTTACTTGTTTAAATAGAGTCGATTTTAGAAAGATAGAACTCTCTCTATCGTTTATAATGATTTATAAGAAAGAATGTACAAAAATACATCTAAAAATTCACACGATGGTCACAATTATACTCAAATTATTTAATGAGTCATACGTACATACAATTTGTTTGCTCCGATGGACACATTCACCCGTCCGGCAATAATCGTGTGCCTCCATTAATAAAATTGCATACGTGACATTTTAGGTCCATGATGGCACTATTACTATGAGTGACGTTGCCACGTAAGATAAAATCTTTTTAAAATTAAATTATTAAGTGAAATTAAACCTAAATCTTCTATCCCTTTATCTCCAAAAATTGTAGAAATTTATGAAACCCTAACGAAGAACAAAAAATATGGCTTAACTTTAGAGAATGAAGAGCCCCATATCCCTAAGTTATTTTGCTTACGACTACGAGTCTACAATTTCACTTTCTAGCTTCATTCGACGGTGAATTGTGAAGAAGAAGAAGAATGATGTCAATGGCAAATGAACTATTACGAACACTTAAGATTTCTCCACAACCAAACAAAAGACTCTCATCTTCAATCTCAAGCTCTCCTAGTTCTCTGTTGGTCTCTCCTTCTCTACCATTTCTCCAATATTACCTACAAGTTTGTCAATCCCTAAAACCTAAAGACCCAAAAATTTTCCTTTTGTTTAGGCGCACTCAGTTTCACTTCACTCCCTCCTCTCACTTCTCAGAAGTGGCTACCATCGTCATCCATCTTTGCGTCACCAGGTCGGACCCAGACTGCTCGTCGCTAGCGCTCATCCTCTTTTTTTTCTCGTCGTTTCTCTTCTCTTCCTTGGTGTTCCTCAACAGCCTCCTTCATTGTGGTTAATCGTCGGTCATCGCCTCTGTCATCGTTGCCTCTGTTCTGCCAATTCCTTGCTTTCTGTTCTCGTTAGTATTAAATTAAAGCAACAACCTCCTTTTATTGTGGTTAAATTTTATACTATTGCTAGATATTATTTTTTTTTTCAAATTCTGGCTTGTTGATCAAACTTGATTAATTAGTTTTTCGAAATTTTCAAACTTCATTCCCTGAAATGAAGTCATATTCTTCGTTCTATATTAGGGTTATAAAAATTTCTACAATTTATGAAGATAAAGAGATAGGGGGGTTAGATTTAATTTTACTTAATAATTTAATTTTAAAAAAATTTTATCTAACATAGCAACAACTTGCCACATCATTTATAGTAATAGTGTCATCTTGGACCTAAAATGATACGTATGTGCAATTTTGTTAAGGGTTAAGTACTTTTTTCATTTCTAAGATTTGCGGTCAAAATCAAAATTGTCCCTAACCTTTTTTTCTTATTAAAATCATCATCAACATTTAAAAACATCATAAAATCATCATTTTGGATTAAAATGCCCTTAACCTCAAATTCTTCTTCATCTTCTACCTTTGTTTAACTCATCACTCTTTATCCTAAAATTTTCAATTTCAGAAACCCTTTAATTTCACCAAATCTTTCCTCCACTTCCCTTTCCACAACAACTACTGCTCGCCCTCCCACTATGCCACTTACCTCCTCGCCCTAGACGCTGTTGCTGTACCGGAGAATATTGAGGAGCTCGACATCAAGATCTCCGGTCTCACCCTACCCGTCTCTCTCTTTCTTTCTCTCTCATGTTCTGACCTCGTTGCCACCGCCAAGGTTCGTCAACTCCGTCGCACTTGTTATCGTCATTGAAGACTGCGGCCTTTGATAAAGTACGGTTTCAATAACAACATCTCGAAGAAAGCCGAAACTCAAATCCAAACTTTTCCTTCAAACTCGGCCTCTCTTTCTCGTCGTTCCCTTCTCCTCAGTTTGACAACGACAATGATGGTCTTGTTTGTTGCCAGCATCGTCTTATTCAACCTCTTCTCCTTCTTCGATTCCTCTCTCGCTCTCCCCCTTTCTGTGTTTGATTCTCTCTGTTCTGCTTCTTCGAAGGTACACGCATCAGGCATCGGATCCGGTTGCTTCTAGGAGGACTTTGACGAGAGTAAAGTCATTAGCTCTAGTGCTCCATGGGTGAGGGAAAGTGAGTGTTAGGTGTTCTAGGGTTTTTTTTGAGGAAAAGTGCTCCATCGACTTTTAGTGGCTTTTGTGTTTTGTTGTTGCAGAGGAAAATATTGTTTTTGGTTTGTCTTGATACAAAGTACAGACAAAAACATTGTGTTTTGTAGTTTGTTGTTGTTGTAGCAGTTCTGGAGAGGTCTAGAGGAGGGAGAGGCTCTTGTAATGGTGATGGTAATGAACAGATGGAAATGATAGTGGAGCTAGTTAGTGATAGAAGAGAATATTTTATCAAGGAAAAAATGATCATATAATTATATTTTATGTGAGATGATTTTAAAGCGTTTTTAAATGTTGAGAATGATTTTAATAAGAAAAAAGGTTAGGGACGATTTTAATTTTGATCCAAATTTTAGAGATAAAAAAACTATTTAACCCTTTTGTTAAAGAAGACACATGTCCATTATTAAAAAGATAAATGTATCCATGGTAACAAATAAATTATGTGTACACATTACTAATTAAATAATTTAGATATAATTGTGAGCAACATATAAATTTTTAGGTATATTTTTGTTTATTCTTCCTAATTTATAATTTCTAACTAATAAACAATTATTTTGGCGAAACATTAACCAACTTTTTTTACTTACAATCAGTTCGCCTGTTGGTTTTTCTTTACAATAACAACCCAAACCATATTTACCTCTTCTGTTGGAAAGATTGTTTTCCTATCTTTTCTATCAAATTTCATTTTTATATATGCATTTAATATTTAGGTCCTGTATACTCTGATACTATCGTCAACATGCTCTAGAAACTCGTTTGAAACTTGGACCAAAATTTATTTATCTTTTGCTTTTAAAAGTATTTTTTACTTTAAAAACGACTAATAAATTAAATCTTTAACATAAATATACATGTGTTGTTCAGTTTACCTAAACTAAAGCTCATTATTAAGAGTAATTAATACTAATAGTGTATATGAATTTTCTATATATATATATATATATATAACATTAAATCAAAAACTTTTTTTTTGGACATTAAATCAAAAACTTTAAAGAACTATATATATTGCAACTTTTTTTCTTTTTTCTTTTGGTTCTAAACCCTTAATATATGAAGTTTCATTATATAAAGAATATTAGTTTCAGAGACAAATCTACCCATTCAATTTTTAAAAATAGAGAGAGTATGCTTTGCTATTACTGTTAACATTATCATAAAAGCAAAATTTAGCCACCAAATTTTAACTATGAACACTAAATCATGATAAAAATAAATGAACGTATCTTTTATTTATCACAATATATTGTAACAATAGCTAAAATTTGACAGTGTATATGAATTTTCTATATATATATATATATATATATATATATATATATATATAACATTAAATCAAAAACTTTTTTTTTGGACATTAAATCAAAAACTTTAAAGAACTATATATATTGCAACTTTTTTTCTTTTTTCTTTTGGTTCTAAACCCTTAATATATGAAGTTTCATTATATAAAGAATATTAGTTTCAGAGACAAATCTACCCATTCAATTTTTAAAAATAGAGAGAGTATGCTTTGCTATTACTGTTAACATTATCATAAAAGCGAAATTTAGCCACCAAATTTTAACTATGAACACTAAATCATGATAAAAATAAATGAACGTATCTTTTATTTATCACAATATATTGTAACAATAGCTAAAATTTGACAGTGTATATGAATTTTCTATATATATATATATATATATATATATATATATATAACATTAAATCAAAAACTTTTTTTTTGGACATTAAATCAAAAACTTTAAAGAACTATATATATTGCAACTTTTTTTCTTTTTTCTTTTGGTTCTAAACCCTTAATATATGAAGTTTCATTATATAAAGAATATTAGTTTCAGAGACAAATCTACCCATTCAATTTTTAAAAATAGAGAGAGTATGCTTTGCTATTACTGTTAACATTATCATAAAAGCGAAATTTAGCCACCAAATTTTAACTATAAACACTAAATCATGATAAAAATAAATGAACGTATCTTTTATTTATCACAATATATTGTAACAATAGCTAAAATTTGACATTTTTCTACAAACAATGTTTTCTACATAGTCTTTGAATTCAAAATTTATATTCCTCTAACTCTATTTTTTTATGTACTCCCCCTGTCTTACATTAACATGTGACCGTCTTGAATAAATTTATTTTAATAATTTATAATATTATTTTTCTAGATAATCTTACATTAACACAAATTTATGAAACTAAATAAAAAAATATAAAAAATAAATTTAGATAAAATAAAAAATTATAAAGATAAAGATAATATTTTAATATTTGAATTAATTATAAAGATAAAATTTATTTAGCTAAAATAATATAATTTGAATAGATAATAAAAAATTTAGTAATTATTAAATAGAAAAAAAGTTTTCGATGAATCTTTTACTAAAATTAAATTATTTTATCATTTGTTGAATTTAAAAGAAATAGGATAAATAAAAAATTTATCTTTATTTACATTGTTTAGTACTCATTATGTATCTTTGTGTGTACTGTACTCTTATTATATGCATAATTATTTTTTTAAAAATTATTTTATAAAATTATAAATTAAATTTTTTATTTATACTATTATTTAATTGGTATATATTATTAATTAATTATTTTATAATTATTTTTAGTTATAAAAAATTAATACTAATTAATTTATGAGTAATTACTCACTTATATAAAAGTTCGTAATTTTATTAAGTAAAATAAAATTAATTTATAAAATTTCTTATAACTATTTTATGTGATAATTAATTTGTCTAACGAAATAAAATTTTAGCAATTGACTTAATAATTAAAATTTATTAAATATTAAATTTTTCATGTAAAGTTATTTACAAAACTGACATAATATATAACTCTTATTAATTGTTTGGTGCATAGTAGATAAATAATTAAATGATAGTACATTGTTTGAATCATCAACCTCAAGAAGTGAAGAATTGTGATATATTTATTAAAGTAATTTTTTTTTGTTAAATTTAAATTAAAATTTTTAATCATATTTGACCATTAAAAAATAAATAAATAACTATTGTAATAAAAATAAAATAATTTAAAGTATATTTAGTAGATAACAAGTAGAATAGAAAAAAATATTTTTAAGATTAAAAAAAAAGTTAAAAGACGACCTAAACAACAATGATTATGCTGAATTTTTAAATTTGAAATTATGTTTGCATGAGTGAAAGAGAGAGTTTTGTGCTCTGTTAGGATTTCTTAGTGCTCTGTTAGGGTTTCTTAACGGAGTTTCTAGTGCCGTCAAGGCTACATTATCAACATCAATTAAATATCAATACAAGTCTACGTAATCAACATGGCTGAGACAACGAGGGATGAAGATTGGATCGAGGAAGACAACCGGAAAGGAGGTAGGAATGTGATTCTACTGGAAGAGGCAGACATATCAGAAGGTATTAACGCTTGCTCTAATAGTCTCTATGGCAGACTCTTTGCTTCCAAAACCTTCTCAATTGGAACCATGGGGAATGCTTTAAAGGCTATATGGGAAAACCCGGAAGGATTTAGCGTGAGTGACAAAGGGGATAATTCCTTCCAATTCTTTTTTAATAAAGAAATGGATGTCTTGCGTGTTGAACGTGGTTCTCCATGGCTATTCAAAGATTATGTGCTCCATGTCAAGAGATGGAAGGAAGATCAGAACTGTGATGAAGAGATTATTTCCAATTTTCCAGTTTGGGTTCAATTTTGGGGTTTGACAGAATCGTTTAAAACCCTCGAAGTTGGACGTAAATTGGGAGAGAATCTGGGCACAGTGTTGGAGGTAGGTAAATTTCAGATGCGAAGTAGAAAAACTAGGATTGTGAAAGCCAAAATCAATATTGATGCTGTCAGGCAAGTGAGAGATCAGTTAATAGTGGTAGGACCTAATAAAAAGGAGGTAGAAGTGGCACTGCGCTATGAGAGACTTGGAAAGTTCTGTACCTATTGCGCAAAATTGGGGCACGAGGTGAAAAACTGCCATGATCTGCTGAAGGACACAGAGAGTGATATGGTAAAAGAGGATGACATTGGCGAATGGGTTAAAGCTAGCCAAGTGGGAACGCGAATCTACTCTGAAGGAGAAAGAACATTCAACAACTCAACCCAAAACCAGAATAAAGCCACTCAATGTAAGAAAAAATCGGTCTTAAACTGCTTATTGGAAGAATTTGCAGGGATGTCAATGCAAGAAGGGAAACAAAGTTTGAAACCACAAGACACTGGTAATAGGGCAGCACCTGAGTCACCTCAATCAGCCAATTCTAGAACAGAATGCATGGAGGTTATCATAGCTGGCCAGTCCAATACCAAGGAGGATGAAGGGCAGCTTATGCAATTCGCTATTGGGCAATGTCTCACCACAGAAAAAAGGTAGGAAGTGGAAAAGATTAGCAAGACAAGGTGCTGCAGAGTCAGATACTAAAAGTGAACCCAAAAAAAAGGTTGATGAGTGGTATAGCTGAAGGATCTACAAAGAAAGCAAGAACAGAGGATGAAAATGCAGTTGAACAGATGGTGGAGGGTGCCAGCCTACAAATGGCACCCAAGGCGCCATGAGAACTATAGTTTGGAATTGTCGGGGTTTGGGGAGACCCCTAACAATTCACACCTTAAAAGGGATCTGTAAATCCCACTCCCCCGAGATTGTGTTTATAAGTGAAACAAAGAACCAATCTCGATAGGTGGAAGCAAAACTTCGGGTATGCGGCTACGAAAACTGGCATATTGTTAACCCGACAGGAGTGGCAGGAGGACTTGTGCTAGCTTGGAAGGACAACATCAGTGTTCAAATTATTAGCAGTAGAGAATTCTTTGTGGCAGCCAAAATTAAGGAAGTCGGAAGCAGTGAGGTATGGGCGTTCATTAGTGTCCATTTGAGTTGTTCAGAACAAATTCGATCCTTACAGTTTGAGGAGCTTACAGCAATGAGCCAACACCTGGAAGGAAAAGTGGTAATAGCAGGCGATTTTAATGCTATAACAAGCCAAGCGAAAAAGGAGGGTGAAGGCCAAAAATCAGCAACCACCATTGCAACATTCACTAATTTTATTGACAGTAACAAATTAGTGGATATTGGAATGGTGGGGCACCCTTTCACGTGGACAAATCGAAGACAAGGAAAGGATTTGGTGAAGGAGAGGCTTGATCGCTATTTAGTTGGGATGGAATGGAAGTTGAAGTTTCCGAATGCAGTGGTGCACAGGCTCACAGAGTCAGGCTCGGATCATGCTCCAATTTTGATGAAAACCGAACCTCAATCCTGGCATAGTAAAAGGCGGTTTAAATACCAGGAACGTTGGTGTGGAGAAGAGGATGTCAAGAGAATTGTCAATGAAGTGTGGAGAATGGAAGTTGTAGGCTCGGCTATGTTCTCTTTGGCCCAAAAGTTGAAAGTTTGTAGACATAGACTAGTTCAATGGCAGAAAACTCACAAAGCAAACTCCCGGAAAGAAATTGAGGACCTTCAAGCTAAACTAGAGGAGTTGCGGGTGGCTGGAATCAATGGGGGAGAGGAGGTTACCAGTTTGAAGGAGAAGTTGGAGCTGGCATATTTGAAAGAAGAGAGCTATTGGTGAGAAAAATCTAGAATCAAGTAGCTAAAAGAAGGAGATCAGAACACTAGATTCTTTCACCAAAAATTTCAATCAAGGATGCGAAGGAACATAATTTGGAGATTAGTGGGGAGGGACAATGAGATTGTATCGAAACCGGAGGATATTGCAAAGGTAGCTGATGACTACTTTTGCGATATTTTTACTTCTTCTTGTGCGGCTGATCCGAATCCATACTTAGAGGATTTGGAGTGTAAGGTTACAGCTTCCATGAACCGTAGGCTCCAAAGGCCAGTAACTATGGACGAGGTCAAAAGAGCTACATTTAGTGTTCATGCTCAGAGTGCTCCTGGTGATGACGGGTTTACAGCTAAGTTTTTTCACTTTTTCTGGGATATAGTTGGAGGTGACGTTTTTAAGGCAGTGAGAAGTTTCTTTCACAGTGGCAGAATTTTAAAAAGCTTCAATCATACTCAAATTTGTTTGATTCCAAAGGTACCAGATGCCAGTGACATGACTCAGGTACGACCGATCAGTTTGTCTTCAGTTATGTATAAAATTATTTCTAAAGTTATGGTGCACCGATTACAAGGTATTATGAATAAAATTATAAGTTCAAATCAGAGTGCGTTTCTCAAAGGAAGACTCATTTCAGATAATATTCTAATTGCCCACGAATGTATGCACTATTTGAAAAATAAGAGAAGTGGGGCAGAGCATGAGATGACTATTAAACTAAACATGAGCATGGCTTATGATAGGGTTGAATGACATTTTTTATGGTATATTATGGATAAGCTGGGGTTTGATGCTAAATGGATTAACTGGACTAAGGAATTGGTAACGACTGTTTCTTACTCTGTTATTGTGGAAGGTCAATCTTTTGGCTATTTTAGGCCAAATAGGGGCATCCGACAGGGTGACCTCCTATCTCCATATCTCTTTCTTTTTTGTGCAGAAGGACTTTCCTTCTTGCTATACAAGGCAGAGCAAAACAGATTAATTCAAGGAGTTCAAGTTAATCGGAGATGCCAAACAGTTAATCACCTTTTGTTTGCTGATGATTCAATCCTTTTTTGCAAGAGCGCACCTAAAACAAGCAAAAGCATTCTAGAATTGCTAGAGACCTATGAGGATTTCAGTGGGCAAAAAGTCAATTTAAATAAGTCGGCTATCTTTTTCAGTCACAACACACCTCAGAACACAAGACTAGCAGTTGCTCAGATACTAAATATTGAACATATCGGAGCACAAGACAAATACCTGGGACTGCCCTCTATAGTTCAAAAATCAAAGAAAGCAACCTTTGGAGCTATCAAGGATAAAGTTCAGAAGAGGATTATGGGTTGGAAAAGAAGTCTATTGTCATCAGGTGGCAGGCACACGCTATTGAGAGCGGTAGGGGAGGCGATTCCTATTTATACACTCTCTTGTTTCAAGCTCCCGGACACGCTGTTGACTGAGATTCATAGCATGCTCTCGCAATTTTGGTGGGGTCAAAAAGGCGCAGAACGAAGAATGGTTTGGATTAAATGGGACACAATGACGAGACCGAAGAAAGATGGAGGGCTGGGGATCAAGGATCTAAGGGCGCAAAATTTGGCTTTATTGGGCAAGCAATGTTGGCGTCTAATGAAATACCCTAATTCTACTATATCAAGAATGCTCAAAGCTAAATATTTCAGATATACAGATTTTCTATATGCAGAGATAGGAAGTGTACCGTCGTGGGGTTGGAGAAGTATTCTTGAAGGGCGCAAGGTGATCGAGAAAGGCTTGTTATGGAAAATAGGCTCTGGCACTAATGTTCACATCTTCCATGACCCCTGGCTCCCACCACCAGTGCCCCTTAATGTCCCTCAAAATGCACTCACAATCCCGCCAAATCTGCAAGTGTATTACGTTAGTGCATTACTAAATCCTGATAGAAGCTGGAATAGAAATCTGATTGAGTCGATTTTTTCAGTTGATATATGCAATAAAATTTTTTCAATCAAACCAATAGAGGAGGAGGATGAAGTTAATTGGTGCTGGACAAAATTTGGTATATATGAAGTTGGGTCAGGATACAAAATTGCTTATGGATTCTTTCATTCTCCTACTTCATTGAGGCCCCAGAACATACACAACAAAGTCTGGAATAGCATTTGGGAGTTGAAATTACCATATAAAATTAAGATTTTTCTATGGAAAAGTCTTCATGAAAAGCTTCCGGTGTTGCAACAAGTTCACAGCCGGTTCGCATCCACTCCTACCACTTGTCCAAGATGCATGTTGAAGGCTGAATCAATTTCTCATGCTTTGTTCCAATGCCCCCTGTCTTCAATAATATGGAGCCTAAGCTTAATAACCCCTGACCTATGGATGAGAGAAGAAGAAACTTTTTTCAATTGGTGGCAACGAGTCTTATCCTGGGCAGCGGCTCAATTCGACGGTAGACAAAAGACCCTCCTCATAGCGGCGCTATGTTGGAGCACTTGGAAAGCGAGAAATCGGTGTGTTTCTGAGAAGGTAATAAGCCCGGCACCAGAGATAGTGAAAGAAGCCAGCAATTTAGTGCGTGAACTCGTGAACCATACCTGATAGATGCTACTAATTTTCTTTACTCTTACTTTACTCTTCTTTAAGCTCTTAGTCTTTCAGTCACAATTGGTGATAAATGGGAATACCCAATTCTTTTGTACTTCCTTATGGAAACACTTTTATTTTATATTAATAAAATAATATTTATCTTTGAAAAAAAAAGTGGCGCTTAACTTTTAATGTAGTTTTTTTTCGGAGAGTTAAAGTAATCACGGAAAAAGTCCAATATAACTTCCCATCACTTTTATTTAGGTCGTCTTTTGGCTCCTACTTTTTCTGTAGCACCTAAGAGCACTTTCTTTAACCATACTACATGAACCCTATAGTATGATACAATATTCTCCAAATCCATAATACTGACTTTCTTTCTTTATTTTGGTTTTTTTAGCTGATTTTATCGTGAAACAAAAACGTAATAATTTAGGAGAGACCCTTCTAGTAGAATTTTTTTAGCAGATTTTATTGTGAAGCAAAAACATAATAATTTAGGAGAGGTCCTTCTAACAGAACTACGATAACCACAGAATATCAACAACAATGAAGAATTTGCAGAAGGTTTGGATGAAATAAGTCTCAACCAATTGCATCTATAAAAAAAAAGATTATAATGACCCTTTAGTTGTGAATATCAAAGGTATATGCAATTTCAGTCTTTTATACGTAATTTTTTTAGTTCTAATATTTGATTTATTTCTTTTATTCAATTTTGCATTCGGTTGTAGACACTTCTACTGGAGAAATCACAATTCGCAAAATGACCGCAATTTAAGTTTGACATTTGAAAAAGGATGAAAAAGTCATGATGGAATATGATGGCCATGAACAAGGTCGAGATAATGACGCGAACTTATTGGTACGGTTTCTGAGTATAATGGCGCGTAGAGCAACACTATAAATTGAAAAGGTCTTTGGTGCTGAAAATGTAGGGCGTGTAGTTTTAGTAATGCTGTATGTCTCATAGGTTTTGATAAATCTAAACGTATTTTTGGGTTTGTAACAGTAACATATCTCAGTAATATATTACACAGTAATAAATCCCATAATTAAAATTTTATATATAATTTATTTTAGAATATGTTAGAATTTTTTAATTTATGTTAAAATTTTTCTTATTTTTTATTATATACAAAGTTTAGACTATTATTATTATTATTATTATTATTATTATTATTATTATTATTATTATTATTATTATTATTATTATTATTATTATTATTATTATTATTATTATTATTATTATTATTATTATTAAAAAATATTAAATATTATATATTTAAAAAGTTTTATTTTTGTTATTAATATTATATATAAATATAATTTTAATTTAATAAAACTGTTGAATTAGGGGCGGTCAAACTAAAACAAAGTCTACAAATTTAAAAAAAAAACAAGGTAGTTACGGAAAAAATATAACAAATTAGCACAAATTAACCACGAATTATATGTAAAAAATAGTGCGAGTTAGCCACAAAAATAGTGTAATTAAATAATCCGACGTTAGTCACAAAAAAAAATTGTGGCTAAAAAATCCAGCCTGCATAAATTAGTTAACAATGAAGTGTGGTAGAATGATACTTTTCGATTTAATTATTTTATAGGGCCATAGCATTATGTGTAAGCAATGATATACAAATCGTGGCTATTCGAAGGCCTTCACAATGTTTAAAATTGTGGCTAATAACTCTAAAATCGTGACAAATCCATAAATATTTTTTCGTGACCAATGCATGGTTGCTACCGTTATCTTGGAGTTTAGCCACAGTTTTTTCGGTGGATAAACCCCTTATTTTTTTAGTGTAAAAACATTTTTTTTTAAAAAAATATTAAAAAAAGTGGTTGATAGATAGATCGTTTTCCATTGGAAAAGCTACTCAACATATTTTCAAATTATAAAATTTACACATTTTTTTATTAGAATCCTTTTCATTCAAATATAAAATATATAACAGATATGCCTATATTATTATTTAGACACGTGTTCAATCAATATAGTAGATATATAGTTCGATCAATATTCATTGGCACTTGACACTAATATTTGGATTATGTGCCTATACTGTATAGCATACTTTTATTCAAGTTGGAGGATTTTGAAATCCAACATCCTCAGATGAGGATAGAAGCGAATTTAAGTGATTATTATTAAGATTCAAATATAGATTTAATTTTCTATATATTCAGTTGTACGTAAAATCTGAGTAATGATCCGAAGGAGATTATGTTAACTCTACTCTCTTATCTTGAAAGAATTCATATATTCTCTCTTGAAATATGGATAATTGGATACTTTATCTCTCAAATATAAGTTTAGATTATTGGTCCTCAATAAAACATAAAATCAAAATAGCTACCGACGTATCTTCCCATATCTACCATGCATAGTTATTACTTTATTTCAATATAGATATGCTATGCTATGTTATTTTACTTGATTAAAAGTTGGGGAAAAAATTGCTCAAAACTTGTTGCGAATCTTATCAAATATTGTTTTGGTAATCTTTCAAAAGTAACATCATCATGAAAACAATTGGTTAGTTAGACATAATTTTATGTTTTAGGTAATTGATTCCTTCACGTGCATGAATTAGTTGTTGCATCGTAATATACCATCCTACAAGTTTTTGTGCTGTATTATTGCATTGCCATCTATTTCAATCACCATCTTTGCTGGGAGGATATATTCAACAATTAAAGACAGCAAATTACATAGATTTCCATTTACCGAAAGAGACAAAGTTTTGTGTGTTTGTATATAATATATAAATTAAAATTAATCCTTTTTTATCGTGGGGGTCAACTATTAGAAAGAATTTTAAAGATTTGAATGTTTAGAATCCTTTTATTTTCTGTATTTTTGAATTTTTTTATTCTAATTCCTAATCACTTAATTAAAAGATTAAATGATGAGTTACAATGTCACATCAACGTAATTTTTAAAAATCATTATTATTATTATTATTTTAAGATGGATTGAGCAACTTCAAATCGTAAACATTCCTTTTTTTTTTTTGGTAATATCGTAAACATTCCTTTACAAACTCACATATCTCCAGACAAAACTATATGAGAATGTTTTTTGGTCAGGAAAACTATATGGGTTCCTATCTGTTGGATTAAATCAACGTTTGGAATTTGGGTGCAGCTTTGAGGAGGCCAATAAATGTCCATTTATCATTTCTTATCTGAGAAAAAAATAAACTATTTTTATTAAAGCACTCACCATCAAAATTCTTTGGGCCGTCATTTGATTTTGAGTATTCTGCTTCCCAAGAATCAAAAGATTAGCTTGCTATCACTGTTATTGGGGATCATGGAGCATGGTTCTTTGTTTGAGTCTGGGATCGTTATGCCCATTTCCCATATTGGTCTTATATCAGTTTGCATATTCAGGATTTAAAGCGGAAAATATATATTGCTGTGATTAGGATTGATTATTGGGCATCAGGCTGTTATAAATACAGCTACCTATATTTTTTTTCCGTACTGATTGGCTATCTCAGCGAAAAGTTTCAGAGCCAAAAAAAAAAAAAAAAAGAAAAGAAAAGTTTGGACTCAGAGGTTAGGTTTTGATTAAGTAAGAATCTTTAAGAAAATATTAGTGCTCCAATCCGTAACAACTTAATTTTTAGTCTGCCGGATTAATTAAAAGACACTAAGAAAAAAAGAAAAACCTTTTTTAGAAATGAAAGAGAGATTATTTTATCCCATTTAATTTTATAGGCACTATAGAAGTATAGTATGCACACATATAGGTAACGTTGGTTTGTGTCCATGTACACCAAAAATATAGTCACATAGGCTCCGTTTGGTTGATGTATATGATGAGACATAGACACAAAGACATAGACACTAAAGACATGGACATAAAATATTTGTGTCTATGTATTGTGTTTAATAAAAATAAGGAACAAGACATACATATTTAAAAAAGACTGAATTACCCTTCATTCAACCATAAGTTTTATCACTATCATTGTATACCCATTATTCCAAACACTGCATATCATCACCATTGAATTTTTATTTTTTCTAATATTTTTTATTTTTTCTAATATTATCTTAAATTATCATTCAAATATTAAATATATTTTTTTTTTTTAAAAAAATAAAAAACTAAAGTTCAGAATCTATTAAAGATTAATCAAAATTTAAATAAATAAAAAAATTAAATGAACAATTTTTTTTTCTTAAAGAAAATAAAAGGATAAATTTGGTTGTAGAATCTAAAAGAGGAAGAGAAAAAAAAATTTGGGGAGATAAGATGACAAATTTTAAAAATTCAATAAGGGTAAAAGAGTAAAAAATCAGTGTCTCACAAGTTGTGTCTCAGTGTCTCACCAAATTGGAGGTACACAAATTTAATGTCTCCGTGTCCATCTGTGTCTTCCCGTGTCCTTGAAAATCTGTGTCTCACCAAACCAAACAACAGACATGTGTCACCGTGTCCATGTCTCAATAAGACATGGACACCAACCAAACACTACCATAAATATGATAGTACATGTCTATCGTTTGTTTGTTAAGCCAGAAATCTGTCAACATCCAGGTACCTTCTTCCTCTTCCCTTCTTCCTCCATCCTCCTCATTCTTCTATTGTTGTGTCCCTCCTTCATCGCTCCTCCCTCCTTTATCTTCTTCTGTCACTACCCTCTTCCCTCCATCATTCCTCCCTCTGCCACCGCCACTGTCTCCACTCTTTGCCACTCATCCAGATCTGTCGCCTACCACTACAACAGTCGTAGCGCCGTCGCCATGCAGTTCTCACATAACAGTAAAATCGCAGTGGCGTCGCCGTTTAGCTGTAACGAGATAGCAAGTCGCGGCGTCGTCGCAGAACTGTCATCGTCCACCTCTCGCGACTCAGCAACTCACAGTGTCATCGTCATCCACCTCTCGCGACCTAGCATCTCGCAGCGCCCACCCCTCCCAACATAGGAACACTCGCAGCGCCGTGCCTATTCGCCTTCCAGTTACTTACAGTCGCTACTGTCTTCTTCTGCCCTTCTATTGTCGTCAGCACAATCTCTCAATCTCTTTATTTTTTTTAAATTTTTGTTTATTGTTACTGTAATTACTGTCTTGCCTTTCTCTCTCATTTTTTTGAGATAAATAAATGATTATTGCTAAGAAATTTATCACAATTTTTTTGTTAATTATATGTAAATGATGATGATGAATCTGATATTAGTATTAATGATGGTTATAGATGATGGTGGTGATTGTAGATGTTGATAGTGCTGGTGATAATGGTGTTACTGCTGAGGATAAATTTGATATGTTGATATGAATGTAAATTAGTGTATTGTTGTGTATATTGTTACTAAACACAATAAAAATTTTTTGTGTATATTTATATCTATGTATTGGTATGTCTTTATGTTTTTGTCCATTACTCTGTGTCTTTGTTACCAAACAGAGCCATAGGTATGTCTGTCACACATACACACATTGACACATATATAAGGAACTATTTTAAAATATTTTTAAAATTTAAATACCTAAAATTTATTATGAGTATTATCGACGACTAGGGTTAGTATAATTTATTTATTTATTAATTTGTATTTTTTTAATATTTTTTACTGATGGTCAAAGTATTGCTAATATATTTTATTTTTTGTTGAAACATCGGAACAAAGATAAAAAAGATAGAATTTTAGTAAGAGAGTCGTTTAGATAAAGACGTCTAAAACGTTTTTTTTAAGATATTTTCTAATAATTAAAATTTAACACATATAATCGATTAAACCGTGTTATTTTTATCAAAATTAAGCTAGACAAATTAGTTTGACTGAAAAAATAGTGAATCAAATCTTGAACTGGTCTATATTAATATTATTTTTTTATAAAAAATGACTATAATACCCCTATTATAGAAAATGACTAAAATACTCTTATTATATATATTAATTTTGAGAATCCTAATATTTTAGCCATTTTTTTCTTTGCCGTTATAGAATTAGGATTTAAAATTTTTAAAATTAATATATATATATATATATATATATATATATATATATATATATATATATATAATAGGGAGATCTTAGTTATTTTTTATAATAGGGATATTATAGTCATTTTTTATAAAAAAAATTAATTTAGATCAATTCAAAATTTAATTTATTAGTTTTTCGGCTAAATTAATCTGTTTGGTCTAATTTTAATAAAAAAAGCACAGTTTAATTAGTTATATGTGTTGAATTTTAATTATTAAAAAATATCTAAAAAAAGCTTTTTAACATCTTTATCTGAGTGACTTTTTCTTAACAATGGAAATTTGACATATACTTTTACTAAAAACTGGTTAAT
Source organism: Arachis hypogaea (assembly GCF_003086295.3). NCBI lineage: Eukaryota > Viridiplantae > Streptophyta > Magnoliopsida > Fabales > Fabaceae > Arachis > Arachis hypogaea. The sequence goes on along the minus strand of NC_092054.1, from coordinate 128,312,090 downwards.
GGCACCTCGACTACTGGTAAATTCGTTGGTAATACATAACCAATATTCTTGTAATAAGCAAGGTTCTGAAAGCCGGACCGGACCGGCCGGTTGAATCGGTCCGACTGCGAACCGGCAATACAAACGATTCGGTTCTGCACTTAAAACCGCTCATCATGGAACCGGAAGCAAACCGCTGAACCAGCCGGTTTTCGGCCGGTTGGACCAAACCGGTAACCGGCCGGTTATCCAGAAACGACGCCGTTTCAGTTAAAAAAACGCGTTGCTCTGTGCTGTGCCCCTCACCATTTCGTTCCTAACTTTCCTTCCTTCATTCTTCCCAATTCAAAGGAAGAAAATCCTAGCTAGTCTCCACAGTCGCCGAACGGAGTGAGTGAGCCATTGCTGCCGTCCGTGGTTCTCCGAGGCTTCTCTCTTTGTCTTGTCCTGAACCCCTTGGTCGCACTTCGGTCTTTTCTTCCTCGCTCAGCATCCATCCTCCGTCGTCTTCATCCTGCGCGCCGTCGTCTCGTAGCCATTTCGTTTATAACAAAAAAAGAAAAAAACAAAGCTTCGGTAGCGCTGAGAGCCCCTTGCCCTCCTTCTCTCCTTCTTCACTCTCCAGAACTCAACTCAACCTCAAGTCCTCTCAACCAAAGAAAAAGTTCAAAACCCTAGCCTCAGCTTCTGTTCGTTTGTCCGTCGAGCCACTGACGCCGTCTGTTCGTCGAGCCCCGGAGCCCAAAGCCCTAAACTTCAAAGGTCAGTTCACTGCTCACTTCTTCTGCATTTTTTTATGTCCTGTTCAATGATTATTTGATTACTGATGAGCTCTGGTTCTGCTATGTTCCTGTTTTGTGTGTTGTGATTTTGCTGATTATTGAAGGTCTTGTGATAATTGATTATTTGATTACTGCATTATCGTCTTTTGCACCTTTGTTGTCAATTCATATGTTGATGTTAATGGTTTGACATTCAACAGGATTTAAGATAGTTTTTGTTATTATTTTTGTTTATTTTTAAATTTTTTTTATGGTGAATTGATATTAAATTGGCCCTTCTGTGTCTTTCACTCTTTCTCTTTATAGATGCTTACCTGGGTATCCCTTCAAGTGTCCCAAGCTACAGATTACTCCTGATAATGGCTTATCCGAGAGTGACACTGATAAACCATTGTCACTCCTCCATGATTAGGTATGATCCAAGTTTATACCTCAGTATATGTCTCTATTCGTACACTTTAATGTTGTTGTTGAATTGTTGACCTTTGGTGCATTTATTGTGCTGTAGGTAGTGTTGTAGTAATATTTATGGCTAGGATGAAATATTGGTTAGAAATAGAATGCTTTGATGTTTTTGGTTCCTTGGTGTCAATGCTGAGAGCAATTAAGAGCAAGCATGTGTTATGATGTCCAAGTTGGTAGAAAGGGAGCCACAAGGTGGAAGAAGTATCAAGTATGTATTATTGAATTAGAAGATTTTTAAAAGCATCATTTGTACATTATCTAAAGAAAATTGAGGTAGTTGAGACCTGAATGGCAAGAACAAGTTACTAAACCAAGCATATTTATATGTGATCTTATTTTGAATTCTTCATGTGAATGTGCTAAGATTGGTGATGGGGTTTTGATTGGTGCAGAGACTTGTATTTTGGGGAACATTAAGGTTGGTGAATGTGCTAAGATTGGTACTGGTTCTGTGGTGATTAAGGATGTTCCTCCTAGGACTACTGTTGTTAGTGATTTTGTTATGCTGCTGTTTTGAATTTAGGGGTGATTATTTGTTATGCTACTGTTTTGAATTAATTTAGAAGTGATTAATGATTATTTCTAGTTGTATTGTTGCTGTTTGCACCATTGCTCTTTTCACTATTTAACTTTGTATTTTGATAAGATCATATGGATTTGGTTGACATTTCATATGTTTTAAATTTGGAAGATATTTAAGATTTATATTAGACTATAATTATATTTTATGATGTTTATATATAATTTATTTATTATTTTATTCTAAAACGGTTTTTCCGGTTGAACCACCGGTTGAACCGGTTAGACCAATAAACCAGTGAACCAGTAGCTAGAGCGATTTGATAACCGGTCCGGTTTTCCAAACCTTGGTAATAAGAATGCTTCTCAACTTTTTTTTCTTTATTTGATGTGTTCTATGTTTTTAAATTTAATTATAATTTTCTAGGTACAAGTCATCTATCAGATATCGAATGAAAGTTCGTTATTTCATATATGGTTTGGAGATATTTTTTTGCTTTTGAATTAAATTACTTTTCAAAGAAAGCAATTATTTTTTGTTTTCCAATAATATACATTCCTAATTTGATCTTTAAAATTCAACAATTTTGGACAATAAAAATAGATTCATTCTCTATTAAAATGAACTTGCAAGCCTTTATGTTACAAGGAACTTTCTAACTGAACAATATTTTAAGGGTTAAGTACGATCTTATTTTCTATATATGATTTAGCCTAAAAATTAAACACTTTCCCATTTTTTTTTGTATTTAAATTCGTCTCTAAAGTTCAATTTAGTTTTAATATCATCCTTCAATCAAAAATACCATTGTGTTACTCCTAGTAATGTTTCTCCCACAAAAACATATCACCATCATGATCATTTTCTTTGAACTTAAGGAGAAGAACTTGGGCACAACCACCAATGGTTGTCCCACAATCTGTCACTGCACTGCTATTAGTGGGGCCACAATTTACTTCTATTGTTGCACTTGAATACAAGGCATAGAAGAGTGAGATCTATGGGGAAAGGAGGGAATTGGAAATCCTAGGGTCATTGCTGAAGAAGAAGGAGAGATACCCTAAGAGATGATACCAGTCTTTGAGGGAGTGGCGATCGTGTTCCTCGTCGTCGTTGGAAAGGTGGTTGTGTTGGTGGTCGATGACCGAAAAGGTGGAGCGTGGCCGAAGGAGGCTGAGCATCTCAGCTCTGCAATTACCCGGACCTGATTTGATTATTGAAAATTTCAATTGATGAATTGTGAGGAGTTAGGTAAGGAGGAAGTGGGGAATGCATGGAGCAAAAAGTAATATAGTAATTACGTTAATGAAGCACATCACCATGGTTGCATTCTCACTACTAGAATTTAGCCATTTACTAATACTTTTCATCTAACATTTTTCTAAAATGTTAGCTATACCAATTAAATTATATTTTTAATAACATTTGCGAAATAAATGTTAAAAAATATATTTTTTTCTTACAAAAAGAAGAAAAGCTAAATTCAAATGTCACTAATTATGTAAACCTGTGAAAATTATACTGATATATTATTTTTTATTTCCTTTTCACGTTCCTGAGCATGAATTTGAGATTAAATCACACTGGTTCATCACGATGAAAAACCACTTCCATCGCATCTCCTTTTTCTACACTTCATCTTTTTCACGATCGAGATTGAATTTCTTCCCCGTTCTCTTATCATTCAAGTTTATCCCAATTATTAGCCTTAATCATGCCACGAATCATATTTTTCTTCCCGATCAAGGCTTTGTGATCTCAATTGCAATCTGAATCATTCTCCAGATTCCAATTCTCCTCCTAAATTTGGTAAGTATTTTCTCTCTTCTTTAACTTTTTTCTATTCACTATGTTCTTCAATTTCACATCTAGATGATTGCTTACATTGAATCTTTCCCAAGTGGTTACTGCTTGCTACCCGAAGTATATTGTTGTTGTATAGCATAGACATGAATATGTAACTTTTGGTTTTACATAAGTCCTAAACTCAGAGTGATAATTATTCTTTCAGTTCAAAGATATATGATCTTGTGGTTCAATGTAAGTTTGGCAGTTTAATATTAGTACGACAGCTCCATTCCTTGACTTACGATTTATGATATATGTATATATAATATATGCGTGATTATAACACCCGAGTTTTTGAAAAATAAAATAATGAGTTCTTCATGATTTATTATTTTATTTTAAAAAAAATATTTTTTTAAAAAGAATTAAATTAAATTTTATGATACTTCGACTTTAAAATCTATTAAAATTTTTAAATAATTTTTAATATAATAAAATATTTTAAAAAAATAAAAATAAATAAAAAAATTATTATTATTATTATTATTATTATTATTATTATTATTATTAAGGTTGATAAGGGAATAAAAGAAAGAATCATTTACTTGGCCGAAGCCAATATGAAAGCAAAAGAAAGAAAAGCCACAACGTGGCTTATATATATATGAAATTGAAACATGGTTATATGTATATGTATAAATAAATATATATTATTTATATTTTAAATTAGTCTATTATTTTTTAATTTATTCTTTTAATTATTTATGTTATAATAATTTAAAATTTAAGACAAAGTGTATTTAAAAGAATTATATCTATAAAAATTTAAAAATAAATTATATCCAATCTTTTAAAAAAATAATACAAATAATAAATAAGAATAAAAAAATCACGTAAAAAAATCATATACTTTTTTCATATAAGATTAAGATATATTAAAAATTAAAAAAAGAAAATATAAATGGATACATCAAAGGCTTTTCGTCACCTAATCCTTCATCTTTATCACTGCTATGAAAACTTTCGCACCCAGCCCTCTCTCTGATCCCTTCATCTTCATCACTATTGAGAACCTTTATTACTGCTGAGAACCCTTGCACCCCGCCCTCTCTCCGATCCCTATCTTGCAGCCCTCCGTCGCACCCTCTCTTTCGCACCCTCTCTGTTGCAACCAAGGTTCTGAAAATCGGACCGGACCGGCCGGTTGAACCGGTCTGACCGCGAACCGGCAATACAAACGATTCAGTTTTGCACTTAAAACTGCTCATCATGGAACCGGAAGCAAACCGCTGAACCGGCCAGTTTTTGGCCGGTTGGACCGAACCGGTAACCGGCCGGTTATCCAGAAACGACGCCGTTTCAGTTAAAAAAATGCGTTGCTCTGTGCTGTGCCCCTCACCATTTCGTTCCTAACTTTCCTTCCTTCATTCTCCCCAATTCAAAGGAAGAAAACCTTAGCTAGTCTCCACAGTCGCCGAACGGAGTGAGTGAGCCATTGCTGCCGTCCGTGGTTCTCCGAGGCTTCTCTCTTCGTCTTGTCCTCAACCCCCTGGTCGCACTTCGGTCTTTTATTCCTCGCTCGGCATCCATCCTCTGTCGTCTTCGTCCTGTGCGCCGTCGTCTTGTAGCCGTTTCGTTTATAACAAAAAAAGAAAAAAACAAAGCTTCGGTAGCGCTGAGAGCCCCTTGCCCTCCTTCTCTCCTTCTTCACTCTCCAGAACTCAACTCAACCTCAAGTCCTCTCAACCAAAGAAAAAGTTCAAAACCCTAGCCTCAGCTTCTGTTCGTTGCCCATTGCTCACTGCTTCTTGCCGATGGTTTGAAGTTTTGTTCTGAATGTTTGAAGGTTGGTTCTGGATCTGTTGCTGTTGCTGATGGTCCTTGAAGTTTGGTTCTGAATATTTTGTTACTCTATTTTCTAATTGCTGTGAATGTTTGAAGTTTTGTTACTCTGAAAGTTTGGTTCTGGATCTGTTACTCTGATGGTTTGAAGTTTGCTGTGAATGTTTGAAGTTTTGTTACTCTGATGGTCCTTTTAATTTTGCTCTGGTTACTGATGGCTCTGTTTAGTTTCTAAATGCTCGGTTCTTCTTCTTACTTTTAAATTTTTAATTTCTAAATTTTTTGTTCAAATAATGTTGCTAATGTTCCTCTTCTTCCTTGCTAATGCTCTGTTTAATTTAGTGTTATCACTGTTGAGTCTATTTCAGTATTTTGAATCTGATTTGTGATTTCTGAATCTGAAATTAATTAAATCATTGATTTTGTGTTGTTGAAATTGTTGATTAAAATGGATTTGTTATGCTGCTGTTGCTGTTTTTTAATTTTTAAGTATGATGTTTCTGAATTTTTGTTGAAATAGTTATTGATTTCAGGGTTTAGAGTGATTATTTGTTGCTGGTATTTAACTTTTGTTGCTGCTTCTTTTTTCTTTCTGGCTCTGTTAAGTTCTGTTAAGTTTCTACATTCAAACTTGTGCATTGGCCTGTTCATCTTCACTTGCAATAACAAAAATCTTCTCATTTGATGATCCATTAACTACCTCATTTTTTGGTACCATTCATTTTTTGGTACAAAAATCTAAAATTTTTACACAGTTGCTCAATTACAACTATTCTCATTCATGCAATCAATGTAAAAAAGTAGTTTACTTTTGCTAGGTGACTTTACCTAATTGAATGCATGTCTAAAATTGCTTAACTTGAAAGTGCATTAAAGTTAAACTTTATAAATATGTCCTTGTGTGAGAGATTTTATTTCTGGTACTAAAATTTTATGAGAGCAATATTTATACAATAAGTTCTTTCTGGATCGCATCCGCAATGCCACAAAATAAATTAAGAGGATACAAATAAAGTGAAATGATTGGCTCACTTGTAACAGAATCGATATTGTGGATTGTAATGTTATTATTATCTATCTTGTTTTAGATTTTGCTGATTGGACTTGGGAGGAGTTCAATTTGATTTCTTTTAAATTAAGAGGATACAAAACTCTTACCACTAATGCTTTCTTTTATTGTCACAATTTAATTGGAAGATGGCAACAATGATAGCAAAGGGTTGCAGTGAAGGCAAAGCATCTCAAGTTTTATGTGTCTGGTGAAGAGGTTAGCTTTTATTGGGTTTCTTTCTTGTATCCTGGTCTTGTAGTTTGGGATAATATTTAATTTTCCTGATGTGGGCACTGAATTTTAGCATTTGATTTGTGACTGTGCTTTGGGTTTAGAGTCCATTAACCTTCTCTAATTTGGTTGTATTTATTTTGTTTCGTGTCATGTGACAGAGCCTTGAGCAAATTGGTAACAGAGCAGAATGCCTTAGGATTAAATCAGGTATATATTTATATTCAAGTACTGATATTGAGGTGAAAATCTGGATTTCTTCTGATTAGTTTTGCTGCTAGCATTCTTCTTGCTATATTATTTTTTGTTTTATACATGGATTTTTATTGAAATTATTGTCTGGGTCCTATTAAGCGATTATTTCATGTAATAGCCTTAACTTGCGAGAACTGTATGGTGAAGTCTAGATACTTGTATGCTTTTTTATCTTAATTTAGTTTTTAGGACATATTGAAGAAAGCTCAGCTTCTTTCCCCTCGTGCTATGGTTGTTGATTCAATACAAACTCTTGATCCTATTAACACTGTTAGTAGTTTTTCTTCAACTCTATTAACACTTTTCTTTTTCTATCATTTGCCAATGTCTTTGAATTTAACATTTTGTTTTGATTTATGTATTCTCCAGTGGTCAGAGCAAAAGGTTAAGTTGAATGATGCTGAGCACAAGTTAAAAGATCAAGGACGTCAACTAAAGGTTCAACAGAAAAGAATTGGTTCTACTAAAAAGACAATTCATGCTTTGTATAAAAAGTTGAATCTCCCACTTCCTTCAACCTTGTCTGATCCTACAAAAGACGAGCTTGGGATAGGCTCTAGTGATGATGAGGATGATAACATAAGTGATTGATGTCAGGAGTATATGTTATTTCTGATTTAGATTAAGGAATTTTTAGGTGAATTAGTTAGTACATTTTATTTTATTCATGATATTTGACCTTTTTAAAGGCTTTCTTTGTTTTAGTTTAAGTATTTTTTTCTTATTTTAGTTTGATTACATTTATAGACAAAAGTATTTTAATAATAAATATTTTTTTAACTTTTTTATGACTTTATTATGTGTTTATAATTTCGATGATGTAATATGAAAAAAATTATTATGATGGTCTTAATATAGAAAGCAGATCGAATACAATTTATTTTCTAAAATATTAATATTTTAAATAGCAAATTATTTTCGTTTGAAAATTGTTTGAAATATTATATTAAATTTGTAAAAAATTTGTGCGAAAATAATTTTTTGTTTTGTATGAAATTTGTTTCAAATACGTAAATTCTTTTAAATTAAATTTGTCTAAAATTTAATTGAAAAGAAATATTTGATTTGTCTAAAATTTGTTCGAAAAAAATTTGTCTAAAATACATTGTATTTATGTTGGGTAATCTGTCTAAAATTCATCTAAAATACATCATAATAGTTAGAAATCTAGCAGATAAATGCCTATTCGAAATCTGTCACAAAATCGTTTGAAAAAAATTTCGGACGAAATTTCAAACAAAAATAAATTAGCAACAAGGTTTTTTAGGATAAAAAAAATTTGTCCCAATTTTGTTTAAAAAATTTTTTTGTCTCTGATTTGTTCGAAATTTATTTCAATTTCGTCTCAAAATTCGTCCGAAAAAACCCTATTTCTAGTAGTGATAATCAAAGGAAAAGAAATTGAAACGTGGCATGTATATATATAACTTACTTAGGCCTCATCCATTCATTTAACCGAATTAAATTTGAGAAAGAAAGAGAGAGAGAGACCGTGGGTGAGGAAGAGAGAAACCATGAAACCTTCGAACTTCTAGCTTTGATTTCTTGAGATCCGTAACTCCAATAAAAAATCTAATCCGATAAAAGTGTTCGCATCTTCCTCTTCTATACGTTGGCATCACTTTTTTCGGTGGAAGTTGACGGTGACGTAGCTCCCCTTCCCCTTGAGTTCGACTAATTAGAGTTCTAGGAGGTACAGACGATTTTTGACGTTTTTCTCTTCAGTAGCTCGGTCAGAAAGCTTCTCTGGAGCTTTCGTTGTTTTGATATCGTACGAAGGTAGGTTTGGTAATTTTATAATAGTTAAATATGAAATGGATAAGTGAATGTTGGTTTGATTGACTATTATTTGAGTTTGAATAAGTTTATGTTGAATTATTGTTGTTTGCTTGAGATTTTGGTTCGGTTACGTATGAATAGCCACCTGGGGTTTTTGATTATTTTGAGAGTCAAAATGGATTTTCAAAAGCTTTAAAAATTATATTTGCTAATTTTGAATTATTAAAGAAATGATTATGTTTTGAGTTTTATCGAGAAAAGTATTATGTTTGAATTTGATTTATCAAGAAAAGGAGTTTAATGAAGGAAAAATGGATTTGAATTGTTTTCAGAAAGAGATTTTGATATTTGGAAAAAACATGGGCAGTATGCAAGGGTTGTGGCTTAGTCGGACTTGCTCTGGATCAAGATTTTAAAAGATTGTGGTTCTGAATGTGAGTTTTGACTTGGCAAGGATCATGGTGGTGTACCGCTTGTCCAGTGTCGCGATGGACATAGTGATCGTGGTTGTTTACCGCCCACGGGTTGTGAATGTGTTTGTGGAGATCGTGGTTATTTACTGCCCACACGTGTGCTGTTTTTCCCATTGAAGATCTTGTGAGGTTCGTGGTTGTGTACCGCTCGTAATGGTAGGGTTCATGGTGGTGTACCGCTTACCAGGTGGGGTTCGTGGTGGTGTACCACCCACTGGTTTTCAAGAGGACGATATCCGGGTTAGTTACTGGATGTGTCGGGTTCTGGAAAAGTAACCGATACGTGAGCTCACGGCCAGTAGGACAGACATGCATCATACTGCATTTGTTTGCTTTGTCTGGGTATGCTTAAGTATTTTGGTTTACCTATCTGCTGATTTCTGTCTAATTGTTATTTGTTGTACTTGCTGTAATTGCTCTCTGATTGTGTTTGTGCTTGTGATTGATTCTGTTTTGTGATTGAGTTTTGATGTTAATTTATTTTGGGCAAGAGGCCGAGTTGATTTGAGATGGGCCAGAGGCTGTGATTGGTAGGATCAGGATGAAATGTATGGAGCACTGTTTTGTGCAAAATTTTATATAAAAAAATATGAGTTTTAAATTTGGATAATAAACCTAACTATTCACCCCGATCCTACTAAGAACTCCCCAGTTCTTACCCCCTATTTCCACCCTTGTTAGCTACAGGTGCGAAGGTTTAGTGTGGAGCTACAGGAGCATAGAAGATTAAGTTTACGAGTTGAGTTGTTAGAATTTATTTTCTCCTCATCGTTTATTCTTTTGATATATATATATATACTTTTGTGATTAAGTAATTTAAAATAAAGACTCCTTTTGTTTTCTTAATAAGAGTTTTGGTTTGTATTTGCGAAGGCTTAATATTAAATAAACATAGTATATAATTAAAGGAATAGAGGTAAGTAGCGCTCGGACTTTTAGTACGATCATGAGGTGCTAAAAATAAGGGTGTTATAGTGATTCTGTTTAAAATTTGCCCCATAATATTTTTTCTGCTTACCAAATGTAATTGGGAGATTACCTTTTAAAACAACTCTGTGGGGACATATTGTGGTTGACAAAGTTACAAAAATGGCGAGTATGTACAAGCTGATTAATTGAACTAATATCATAGGTATTCTATATATGGTATAGTTTGAGATGGCACACATGATGTTGGAATAAAAATGAAGTTCAAAATGTTCATCTCAATTAGAATAACATTAATGGCTAGTGATATATATAATTTAGCTTATATAAATTCAGGTCTTGTAAACCATGCTTTTTTTAGACTAATGATTATGAATGTTCATTTAATTTCTAGTTCTGATGAAGACAGTATAATGGTGAGTAATGAGTTGTTAGAAAAAGAGAAAACCACTTTTTAGGTAACAACCCTGATTTTCGAGTACGCGAGATCTTTTCTAAAGGCACGAATTTCTCCGGAAGATCAGTAAAGAGAACACCTCTTCTATATCAACAAGTATCTCGATACTCATTGTCATTATGTCATCCTTAAGCTAGAATCTTTTCTGAGGCAAGCTCGATAACGCGGTCACGAAGAACCTAGTTTTTGAACCGTATCGGTTAGGAGTTTTGATTCGGTTTTTCGTAAGTAGTCTCAGTTTGACGAACCGGACTTGATTCATGAGAGAAGAGATATAATAGTATAATATTATCATTATATTAGTATTGGAATATGCTTGAATGATATTATAAGGTTACCTGGTCTGTTTTAGTTAAAAACAGGAAATCGGTTTAACCGGGTTCACAATTTACTGGTGTAGCTTAGCAGCAGCACTCTCTGATGACTTTAGCAATGCTAAGGTCTCATTATTCATGTTTTATTCTTATAATAAATATGTTACTAGTGTCATTTATGCTAGTAGCTCAGAAAATAATTTTTAGAGATGTTTTTGCAAGTGTTCCGATACATCTAGTTTTAGTAGTTATACACTTGAGATATTTTAATATTATTTTAATCCACCTCCAAGCGAACCAATCACAACTCACCTTATACCCCCAATACCCCCAAGGCTGCCTCATTTGCTCATTGTGGCCGAAATTGAAAGGAGAGAAAAGAGAGAAAACTTCATGAACACTTAATCTTCAAAGCTTGATTTCTTCTGAACTAAAACTCAAATCAAAATTCTGATTTCACCAAAATGATCCTCTCTTCTTCCTTTACATAACCATATAACATATCAATGCTGGAAATAAGGTGAGATGGCTGTCTCCCTCCCTCTTCAATTCGGTTTTCAAGGAAAACCATGCAAAACATGTGTTTTCTTGATATTTTTCCTTAGGAATCATGCTTAACTTGATTTGAGGGCCAAGAAACGTGAATTTACAGCAAGTCTAAGGTTAGAAATCACTTCCTAACATGCTGAGTGAGATTTGGTTAGTTGAGGGTTTTCGGATTTAAAGTTGCTCTTGATGTGATTTAGGAGGAAAAAGTGCTTAAGGACCACCTGAAAGTCTAACCGAATTAGGAGCAGCAAAACCAGGTAGGGTGTCACGAAATTAATCTTGATTATTTGTGTTTGAGTTGTGTGAATGTTGTATAAATTGGCTGTGCTAAAAATTGGTTGCATATATGATTGATTCTTGGTGAAAATTTGGTGAAATTTTGATGAAATTTGATGAAATTCAAGCTTTAAAGTTCATGTTCTTGGGCAGCTGGAAAAATGAAACTCTAAGCTTAAATTGAGGTTCAATTTGTGTTGAAATCATGTAGAAATGATGGGGTTTTAGTGGCTGCTAATTTATTATGAATTATAGTAAAAATTGGTTGCTGAAAAGACTGAAAAACAGGTAAAAACAGAGAAAGAATCTGAAGAATTTATGAAGAACATGAAGAACACTTTGAGTGTGATGAAGAACAATGAAGAACACCTTTTTGATTCATAAAAGGGCAAGGAAGTAATTAATTTGGTGTTTGGGGGGTTATTTGGTAATTTCTGAAAGTTAGGGTGGTAAAAGTAGAAATATTAAAAGTTACAGGTGGTAAAAAGTGAATTTTAAAGGTTAAAAGTTAAAAAGGGGTAATTTTTGAAAATTTAATGATAAAATAATAAATAATAATAAAATAATGCAGAAAAGGCAGTTTTCTGTAAAAGCTTTAGAAAGACAACTTTAAGCACATAATCTCATAATTACTTTCATAAAACACTTAGGGAGTGGTAAAAACATATTAGTGAGGCAAAGATAAATAAAAGATAAAAAGTTGAAGAAAAGATAAAAATCGAAAAAAAGTCTGTAAAGTTTTAATGACAGAAAAACAGACAGAGATTAGTGAACGTGTAAGATCCGGTTAATTAACGGCTAATTAACCCATAAATGAGAATTTATTCTAGAAAACCAAAAATGTTATTTTTATGGCTTAATATGATAGAGGAAATTGAGACGAGAATTTCGGTACCAATTTTATAGAAATCGGACCAAGATTGGACCGAACGGGCCAAACCGGGCCAACCGGACCCAAAGTGGGCCCTTGGCCCAACTAAACTAAACCAAAACTCTAGTTTTCAGCACTCTCTCTCCTCACAACACACTCAAACACGCTGAAAACTAATATGGAGGGGGGGAAGAACACTCTCTCAAGTTCTCTCCCTTGGTTGATCTTCAAACCACCATAACTTTTGATCTAGAGCTCCGATTGCCACTCCGTTTGCGGCCACGCGTTCACCGCGGAGAGCTCTAAAAAACCCATACAATTAATCTTGAGGTAAGCCACGTTTTACTGTTCGAAATTTCAGCCCTTGATTTCGAGTTTCATGAGTAAAAATGTTGAGATTTTGGGTTCTTTGATGTTATAGGACCCAACTCTCTTGAAGGAGAAGGTTAATCTTGTCTCTTTGGACCTTGGGTGTGGTAAGATTCTCAACCCTAGTGTAATTTGTTGTTCTATGAGGTTTGGGCATTGAGATGTTGTGTATGGGTATTATGATTGTGGCTTAGGTTGTGTATATGTGAATATTGGAGCTTGATTGGTGATTTTGGAAAGCTTGGAAGAGGGTTTTGTGTGATAAAATTTATTCTTGGAGGTGTTGAGACCTTGAGAGCTTGAGGAAAAGTGGTTTGGAAGTGCTCCGGTTGAGCTTGGGAAATCGGCTAAGGTATGGTTTCGGTTTCCCGTATCTAATATATAATGTGGTAGGAAATACCTAGGCTAGAGGCCCTAAGATAGGCATTGAATTGATGATGTTGTTGAATGATTGAGATATATGATGTGATCATATATGTGATTATGAATATTGATGCCTTGATTGTGTGATATATGGGAAAATGCATGTTGTGATATATGCTTGATGAATGATTGAGGTTGAATTGATGGGTGATACCATGTTAATGGTGAGTATGATGATGATTATGTATAATGATGGTTGATTGGAAATGGAATTATTGAAAATTGGGATGAGGAAGGATGTATGACATGATATTGTGTGTGTCCTTTAGCCATTTGATTGAGAAGTATTAAAATAGTTGGATGTGGTTTTGGAAATTTTAGTAAAATGTCAATGTGTGAGTTGAGGATGCCTTGTTGTTGATTTTGGTACATTTTGAATGATTTTAAAGAAAAGGGTTGAAATTGGCATGTTTTTATTGATTTTGAAAAGAGTTGAAAGTGGCTTATTTTGAAAATGGCACTTTGTGGTTTTGAATGAAAATATGGTTTTTGGGCATACTTTGACGGGACATAACTTGGACTACGGATCTTTGATTTGCGCCAAATCTGTTTAGAAATGAAATTGGATCCGGGATGTCCATGCCGTTCGAAGAACGGGTGAAAAATGATTTAAAATGAGAGAGTTATGACCGTCGGAAGATTGGGGGTTGAATCTGTGAATTCTACAGCTTTTAACTTAGAAAATTTTTAGCAGAGTGGCCCCTCGCGCGTAGGCGCACTTGGCGCGTACGCGCTGTTCTTCGAGAAAGCAACATCCACGCGTGCGCGTGGTGTGCCCGGGCACGTCGATGCGCTGCATCGAATGCCCAGCCATTTTCCAGAGAGTTGTGCCAGAGTTGTGCCAGTTTTGTGCCTGGGGCACAATGTATTCGCGCGTATGCGTGGCTGACGCGTGCGCGTCGTTTGGCTAATTTTCAAACCACGCGTTCGCGCGTATGACGCTTGCGCGTCGATGAGTTTTTAAGGCCATCCACGCGTGCGCGTGAAGTGCGCGTACGTGTGGCCCTGTTTTCATCCCAAAGTTGATTTTTGAGTTTTAAAAGCCAAATTTCATACTTCTAAGCCTCTGATCTCACCACTTATGTCTTGAATCATTATGATATGCCTAGCTATGAGATAAGGAGCTAGTGAATGTGGTAACTTGCGAGTGAAGCAAGGGAAAAATGAATGATCATTGAGGATCATAGATGATTATGTGAGATGCGGAGAATGGCGGTGGAAGTGCTTGTTATGCCATGGGCCGAGGGGCCGTAATTGTTAATAAATTGGCTGGTTATGGATTTAACCGTGAGCCGGATGGCTAGATTATTGCCGTGTTACGGCGGAGCCATGTTTATGGCCAAGTATAAATGCATATATGCTGTTGATTGAATTGTGAATGTTTGCACTTCCACCATTGGAGATGAGGGTTTCCCTGGGTAGTAGCAATGGCTAGCCACCATGTGCTCCAGGTTGAGACTCGAAGCTCTGTTAACCCAATGTCGTAAGTGTGGCCGGGCACTGTGAAAGGCCCGGATGAGCTCGCCCCCATAAATATTCACCAGTGATGGTGATGGATAAATATTCACCAGTAAGGGTGATGGATATGGATCATGATTATGATCAAGTTTATGATGAGTATAACTCGAGTTGGGGATGCACGACAGAGGGACAGTCCAATGGTTAGCTACCAGGACTTGTCGGGTTGGCTCTATAACCGACAGATGATATCATCAGCCACTAGGGACAGGCATGCATCATAAGCATACTACATGAATTGTTTGAGATTGCCTATTTGACTGCATATTACTTGCTAATTGCCTAAATGCCTTATCTGTTCCTATTTGTAAATCTCTTATCTGATATAACTGTGTTTGCTATATTATACTCCTGCTGGTGGTTGGGAGGTCTGAAGGAATTGGAAAGGGAAGTATTAGTTAGACTGAAGAATCTTTAGTCAGTTGCCACTTACGGTTTAGCTTGTTTATAAGCTTTGATATTATCTGAAGGAAGTTTCAGGATTGCCTTCGGCTTTCCTCTATTATTATGTATTATATATGTGGAAGCTGTTACCGTGCTGGGGACCTCTGGTTCTCACCCATGCAGATTTTGTGGTTTTCAGATGCAGGACGCGAGGCTTCTCGTTGAGGCATGCTGGAGACTTCCGAATTAGCGAAGATCTTTGTTCTCGGGGCTCTGTTTTGGTTTATATATCTTGTTTAGATACTTTTATCTCCATTAAATAATACAAACTGTGATGACTCCTTCTAGAGGGGATTTTTGGAGAATAGGTTTTCTGTATTTGTGTCCCTTTGGGTTTCCTTTGGGGTTTCCTTATTTTATTATATGTATATATTACTATGCTCGGACCGGTTATCTTTGCAACCGGATTTTGAGTCTTGATATTCCTATTTTTGACACTCCTTTGTATATACATGATCTCGCGTTAGCTTATCCCTGTTCGTTACGTTATCGATCGGAGTGTTGCGCTTTCGAGTTACGGTTTTTGTTTACCCATTTTTCTATAAAGGCTCCTAGTTATAATCAATTATTCATACTACTAAACGTACTAAATTTTGGTTTTAGAGGTCGTAATACCTTGCCATCTCTGAATTATGACTTAAGCATAAGACTCTGTATGGTAGGGTGTTACAAAACGAACTAGGGCAACATAGTTAGTTCTTGAGTTCCGAATAGGGTTAGGTATAATATGAAAAGTTAAACTATTTCAGTATAGACTTAATGAACCTATACTTGGAACAGACTAACTATTCATACCAAAATTTACATAAGCTTTAAATACATACGTTAAACAGAGAAATCAAAGCAGAGTAAAGAAACACAGAGAACAGAATAACTAGAGCAGAATAAAGGGATACAGAGAAAAGAGTAATTAGAGCAAAGTAAAAAGACAAAGAGAAAAGAGTAATGTGATAAAGAGAAATGGTTTGAGTTAAGATGTTGTAAAAGTAAAAGCTGTAGAGTTTGTATAGCATGATTGAACAGAGGAAGAAAGAAGTACTGCATAAGAATGTGAAAGTGATGATGAATAATGAGAATGTTAATGAATGATGATAATGAGAATGATTATGTAAGAATCTGCTGCAGAGAGATAGTCAGATAGATGGTGGTACGACCACTGAGAACGCTTTCCTGGGATACCTTGCTATAATGCTTTGCTGTAAGACAGAGGTTGCTTACAGAGGTATCGAGATGAGTGTACTCCTGTAAGACAGAGGTTGCTTATAGTGAGTGTGTTGTTGCTCCTGTAAGACAGAGGTTGCTTATAGTGAGTCTGTTGGGTGTATATCGGCTAATAAGTGCCGCCCTGCAAGACAAAGGTTGCTTGCAGTGGATACCCTGCAAGACAAAGGTTGCTTGCAGTGGATATTGCCAACAGGAAAGCCTTATCCAGACAGAGGTTGCTGGGTAACGTCGGGAGCGGGTATGTAACCGACAGATGAGCTCATTACTTGTACTAGGGCTAGACATGCATCATATTTGGTTGCGCATTTCCTCTTTTATGATTGTTGTTTGAATGTATGCCTTCTTTGTTTTCATTCTATTCTCTGTGTCTGTGTTTTGTTTTCTTGTATTCTTTTGTTTGTGTTTTGCTTTTTGTTTTCTCTATTTTCTCTATTTATCTATTTCTTCTGTCTACTGCTTCTCGGTATTCTGCTATTTATCTGCTAAACAACACGGAATTAATGAACGTAACTAATAACCCCGGCCCTACTAAGAACTCCCCAGTTCTTACCCCTTCTCTCTCCCTTCCCCCTTCAGATGGAAGCATGAGTACCCTTCCGTAGTTTGCTTATGACTGTTCTGCAAAGAGGATTCCGCTCTAGGTAGTCTTCTGAGTCTAAAGTGAACTCCGTTACCTGTTTATATGTATATACTGTGGGGCCAGCCAACGTCTGCACCCTGCTTATCTACAAACTTTAACCTAAGTCCTCCGTACGATGTTGCTGTTATGTGGCCACTCGATGAAGTACTTGAGAGACGTTCTTTGATGACATATGATCGTGTAGAGGATTAGTAGACGACCTTCCACCTTTTGATGACGATCCACCTGACTTGAGTTCTGAAGACCTAGAACGTACTTTTCCTCGCTTTAGTAGTTTAGAGGGACTAGGTGAGTATAGAGTCTAGGCTAGCCTGGGCGCCAGCTTAGGGACTTCTTGAACAGGTCAGGACCTGGGATGTTGTATGTATATATGTATATCGTTATTATCTAGCTATGTCTAGGGGTGTTCTAACTAAAAGTCTATACTCTAATAAAGGCTGGATCACCGAATATTGTCAACTACTTGTGATGTAGTTTTGTGTGGTTGTTATTAACTGTATTATCCGTTATCATTTGTGACTTGATTATTAATGATTCTATTTATTAATCCAAACGTTTTAAAAAAAAGTACCTCGCAAACTAATTACGCTTTTAACAATAACTCAGGCTCATATAATAAATAATAGATAATAATTAGGAAGACAAGTTGGTAGCGCTCAGTTTCTAGTATGATCATGACGTACCAGAAATTGGGTCGTTACAATTTGGTATCAGAGCAGTTCATTCCCAGTAGAGCCTGGGGAGTGGACTGACTATGCTTCATTGCATACTCTGCTTGTGTGTCTCATGCCGTTAGGGTATCTTTAAGATACATTTGGCATGAAAGTCTATGAGTGCTCATTTTGGGAATGTTCGTACTTAACTTAAGATATTAAGACTGATCACCTTAATGTTGATTGTTTGGTGCGGATAAGACCTCAATGACTGTGAATAGGCATGGTTTAATCGAGATCCGAACGATGAATTGATGTAAGACCAGCTATCTTAATAGCTGTTATGATATACATGGCAATGACTATGTTAGATTTGGATGCTGTAAGGAACGGACCTACCTCTTCGTCAGGATGGCTTGAAGAAAGTAGATCACTTGAAGATGGATTCTGCACGTGGCTGAAATTTTGAGGGCAAAATTTTCTTTTAGGAGGGTAGAATGTAACAACCCTGATTTTCGAGTACGCGAGATCTTTTCTAAAGGCACGGATTTCTTCGGAAGATCAGTAAAGAGAAAACCTCTTCTATATCAACAAGTATCTCGATACTCATTGTCATTATGTCATCCTTAAGCTAGAATCTTTTCTGAGGCAAGCTCAATAACGCGGTCACGAAGAACCTAGTTTTTGAACCGTATCGGTTAGGAGTTTTGATTCGGTTTTTTGTAAGTAGTCTCAGTTTGACGAACCGGACTCGATTCATGAGAGAAGAGATATAATAGTATAATATTATCATTATATTAGTATTGGAATATGCTTGAATGATATTATAAGGTTACCTGGTCTGTTTTAGTTAAAAACAGGAAATCAGTTTAACCGGGTTCACAATTTACTGGTGCAGCTTAGCACCAGCACTCTCTGATGACTTTAGCAATGCTAAGGCCTCATTATTCATGTTTTATTCTCATAATAAATATGTTACTAGTGTCATTTATGCTAGTAGCTCAGAAAATAATTTTTAGAGATGTTTTTGCAAGTGTTTCGATACATCTAGTTTTAGTAGTTATACAACTGAGATATTTTAATATTATTTTAATCCACCTCCAAGCCAACCAATCACAACTCACCTTATACCCCCAATACCCCCAAGGCTGCCTCATTTGCACATTGTGGCCAAAATTGAAAGGAGAGAAAAGAGAGAAAACTTCATGAACACTTAATCTTCAAAGCTTGATTTCTTCTGAACTAAAACTCAAATCAAAATTCCGATTTCACCAAAATGATCCTCTCTTCTTCCTCTACATAACCATATAATATATCAAGGCTGGAAATAAGGTGAGATGGCTATCTCCCTCCCTCTTCAATTCGGTTTTCAAGGAAAACCATGCAAAACATGTGTTTTCTTGATGTTTTTCCTTAGGAATCATGCTTAACTTGACTTGAGGGCCAAGAAACGTGAATTTACAACAAGTATAAGGTTAGAAATCACTTCCTAACATGCTGAGTGAGATTTGGTTAGTTGAGGATTTTTGGATTTAAAGTTGTTCTTGATGTGATTTAGGAGGAAAAAATGCTTAAGGACCACCTGAAAGTATAACCGAATTAGGAGCAGAAAAATCAGGTAGGGTGTCACGAAATTAATCTTGATTATTTGTGTTTGAGTTGTGTGAATGTTGTATAAATTGTCTGTGCTAAAAATTGGTTGCATATATGATTGATTCTTGGTGAAAATTTGGTAAAATTTTGATGAAATTTGATGAAATTCAAGCTTTAAAGTTCATGTTCTTGGGCAGCTGGAAAAACGAAACCCTAAGCTTAAATTGAGGTTCAATTTGTGTTGAAATCATGTAGAAAATATGGGGTTTTAGTGGCTACTAATTTTTTATGAATTATAGTAAAAATCGGTTGCTGAAAAGACTGAAAAACAGGTAAAAACAGAGAAAGAATCTGAAGAATTTATGAAGAACATGAAGAACACTTTGAGTGTGATGAAGAACAATGAAGAACACCTTTTTGATTCATAAAAGGGCAAGGAATTAATTAATTTGGTGTTTGGGGAGTTATTTGGTAATTTCTGAAAGTTAGGGTGGTAAAAGTAGAAATATTAAAAGTTACGGGTGGTAAAAAGTGAATTTTAAAGGTTAAAAGTTAGAAAGGGGTAATTTTCGAAAATTTAATGATAAAATAATAAATAATACAGAAAAGGCAGTTTTCTGTAAAAGCTTTAGAAAGACAACTTTAAGCACAGAATCTCATAATTACTTTCATAAAACACTTAGGGAGTGGTAAAAACATATTAGTGAGGCAAAGATAAATAAAAGATAAAAAGTTGAAGAAAAGATAAAAATCGAAGAAAAAGTCTGTAAAGTTTTAATGACAGAAAAACAGACAGAGATTAGTGAACGAACTAGGACAACATAGTTAGTTTTTGAGTTCCGAATAGGGTTAGGTATAATATAAAAAGTTAAACTATTTCAGCATAGACTTAATAAACCTATACTTGGAACAGACTAACTATTCATACCGAAATTTACATAAGCTTTAAATACATACGTTAAACAGAGAAATCAGAGCAGAGTAAAGAAACACAGAGAACAGAGTAACCAGAGCAGAATAAAGGGATATAGAGAATAGAGTAATAAGAGCAAAGTAAAAAGACAAAGAGAAAAGAGTAACGTGATAAAGAGAAATGGTTTGAGTTAAGATGTTGTAAAAGTAAAAGCTGTAGAGTTTGTATAGCATGATTGAACAGAGGAAGAAAGAAGTACTGCATAAGAATGTGAAAGTGATGATGAATAATGAGAATGTTAATGAATGATGATAATGAGAATGATTATGTAAGAATCTGCTGTAGAGAGGCAGTCAGATAGATGGTGGTACGACCACTGAGAACGCTTTCCTGGGATACATTACTATAATGCTTTGCTGTAAGACAGAGGTTGCGTACAAAGGTATCGAGATGAGTGTGCTCCTGTAAGACAGAGGTTGCTTATAGTGAGTGTGTTGTTGCTCCTGTAAGACAGAGGTTGCTTACAGTGAGTATGTTGTTGCTCCTGTAAGATAGAGGCTTCTTACAGTGAGTCTGTTGGGCGTATATCGGCTAATAAGTGCCGCACTGCAAGACAAAGGTTGCTTGCAGTGGATACCCTGCAAGACAAAGGTTGCTTGCAGTGGATATTGCCAACAGGAAAGCCTTATCCAGACAGAGGTTGCTGGGTAACATCGGGAGCGGGTATGTAACCGACATATGAGCTCATTACCTGCACTAGGGCTAGACATGCATCATATTTGGTTGCGCATTTCCTTTGTTATGATTGTTGTTTGAAAATTCGCCTTCTTTGTTTTCATTCTATTCTCTGTGTCTGTGTTTTGTTTTCTTGTATTCTTTTGTTTGTGTTTTGCTTTTTGTTTTATCTATTTTCTCTATTTATTTGTTTCTTCTGTCTACTGCTTCTCGGTATTCTGCTATTTATCTGCTAAACAACACGAATTAATGAACGTAACTAATAACCCCGGCCCTCCTAAGAACTCCCCAGTTCTTACCCCTTCTCTCTCCCTTCCCCCTTTAGATGGAATGTAACACCCTACCATACAGAGTCTTATGCTTAAGTCATAATTCAGAGATGGCAAGGTATTACGACCTCTAAAACAAAAATTTAGTACGTATAGTAGTATGAATAATTGATTATAACTAGGAGCCTTGTAGAAAAAGGGGTAAACAAAAACCGTAACTCGAAAGCGCAACACTCCAATCGATAACGTAACGAATAAAGGATAAGCGAACGCGAGATCATATATATAAAGGAGTGTCAAAAATAGGAATATCAAGACTCAAAATCCGGCTGCGAAGATAACCGGTCCGAGCATAGCAATATATACATATGATAGAATAAGGAAAACCCCAAAGGAAACCCAAAGGGACACAAATACAGAAATCTAATCTCCAAAAATCCCCTCTAGAAGGAGTCATCACAATTTGTATTATTTAATGGAGATAAAAGTATCTAAACAAGATATATAAACTAAAACAGAGTCCCGAGAACAAAGGATCTTCGCTAATCCAGAAGTCTCCAGCATGCCTCAACGAGAAGCCTCGCGTCCTGCATCTGAAAACCACAAAATCCGCATGGGTGAGAACCAGAGGTCCCCAGCACGGTAACAGCTTCCGCATATATAATACATAATAATAGAGGAAAGCCGAAGGCAATCCTAGAACTTCCTCCAGGTAATATCAAAGCTTATAAACAAGCTAAACCGTAAGTGGCAACTGACTAAAGATCCTTCAGTCTAACTAATACTTCCCTTTCCAATTCCTTCAGACCTCCCAACCACCAGCAGGAGTATAATATAGCAAACACAGTTATACCAGACAAGAGATTTACAAATAGGAACAGATAAGGCATTTAGACAATTAGCAAGTAAAATGCAGTCAAATAGGCAATCTCAAACAATTCATGTAGTATGCTTATGATGCATGCCTGTCCCTAGTGGCTGATGATATCATCTGTCGGTTATAGAACCAACCCGACAAGTCCTG
The DNA here is from genome assembly GCF_003086295.3 of Arachis hypogaea. NCBI lineage: Eukaryota > Viridiplantae > Streptophyta > Magnoliopsida > Fabales > Fabaceae > Arachis > Arachis hypogaea. The sequence goes on along the minus strand of NC_092054.1, from coordinate 128,289,726 downwards.
GTAGCTAACCATTGGACTGTCCCTCTGTCGTGCATCCCCAACTCGAGTTATACTCATCATAAACTTGATCATAATCATGATCCATATCCATCACCCTCACTGGTGAATATTTATCCATCACCATCACTGGTGAATATTTATCCATCACCATCACTGGTGAATATTTATGGGGGCGAGCTCATCCGGGCTTTCACAGTGCCCGGCCACACTTACGACATAGGGTCAAAAGAGCTTCGAGTCTCAACCTGGAGCACGTGGTGGCTAGCCACTACTTCCTCCCAGGGAAACTCTCATCTCCAACAGTGGAAGTGCAACATTCACAGTTTATTCAACAGCATATATGCATTTATACATAGCCATAATCATGGCTCCACCGTAACACGGCAATAATCTAGCCATCCGGCTCATGGTTAAATCAATAACCAGCCAATTCATTAACAATTACGGCCCTTCGGCCCATGGCATAACAAGCACTTCCACCGCTATCCTCCGTATCTCGCGTAATCATCTTTGATCCTCAATGATCATTCATTTTTCCCCTTGCTTCACTCGCAAGTTACCACATTCACTAGCCCTTTTTCTCATGCTAGTTATATCATAATGATTTAAGACATAAGTGGTGAGATCGGAGGCTTAGAAGTATGAGATTTGGCTTTTAAAACTCAAAAATCAACTTTGGAATGAAAACAGGGCCACGCGTACGCGCACTCCACGCGCACGCGTGGATGGCCTTAAAACTCATCGACGCGCAAGCGTCATACGCGCGAACGCATGGGTTGAAAATTAGCCAAACGACGCACACGCGTCAGCCACGCATACGCACGAATACATTGTGTTCCAGGCACAAAACTGGCACAACTCTGGCACAACTCTCTGGAAAATGGTTGGGCATTCGATGCAGCGCATCGACGCGCCCGCGCACACCACGCGCACGTGTGGATGATGCTTTCTCGAAGAACGGCGCGTACGCGCCAAGTACGCCTACGCGCGAGGGGTCATTCTGCTAAAAAATTTTCTAAGTTAAAAGCTGCAGAATTCACAGACTCAACCCCCAATCTTCCGACGGTCATAGCTCTCTCATTTTAAATCATTTTTCACCCGTTCTTCGAACGGCATGGACATCCCGAATCCAATTTCATTTCTAAACAGATTTGGCACAAATCAGAGATCCGTAGTCCAAGTTATGTCCCGTCAAAGTATGCCCAAAAACCATGTTTTCATTCGAAACCACAAAGTGCCATTTTCAAAACAAGCCACTTTCAACTCTTTTCAAAATCAATCAAAACATGCCAATTTCAACCCTTCTCTTTGAAATCATTCAAAATATATCAAAATCAACAATAAGCCATCCTTAACTCACACATTGACATTTTACCAAAATTCCCAAAACCACATCCAACCATTTTAACACTTCTCTATCAAATGGCTAAAGGACAAACACAATATCATGTCATACATCCTTTCTCATCCCAATTTCCAACAATACCATTTCCAATCAACAATCACTATACATAATCAACATCATACTCACCATCAACATGGTACCACCCACCAATTCAACATTAATCATCCATCAAGCATATATCATAACATGCATTTCTTATATATCACACAATCAAGGCATCAATATTCATAATCACATATATGAACACATCATATATCTCAACCATTCAATAACACCAACAATTCAATGCCTATCTTAGGGCCTCTAGCCTAAGTATTTCCTACCACATTACATATTAGATACGGGAAACCGAAACCATACCTTAGCCGATTTCCCAAGCTCAACCGGAGCACTTCCAAACCACTTGTCCACAAGCTCTCAAGGTCTCAACACCTCCAAGAACAGATTTTATCACACAAAACCCTCTTCCAAGCTTTCCAAAATCACCAATCAAGCTCCAATATTCACATATACACAACCTAAGCCATAATCACCATACCCATACACAACATCTCAATACCCAAACATCATAGAACAACAAATCACACCAGGGTTGAGAATCTTACCACACCCAAGGTCCAAGGAGACAAGATTAACCTTCTCCTTCAAGAGAGTTGGGTCCTATAACATCAAAGAACCCAAAATCTCAACATTTTTGCTCATGAAACTCGAAATCAAGGGCTGGAATTTCGAACAATAAAACGTGGCTTACCTCAAGATTAATTGTATGGGTTTTGTAGAGCTCTTCGCGGTGAACGCGTGGCCACAAACAGAGCGGCAATCGGAGCTCTAGATCAAAAGTTATGGTGGTTTGAAGATCAACCAAGGGAGAGAACTTGAGAGAGTGTTCTTCCCCCCTCCATACCAATTTCAGCGTGTTTGAGTGTATTGTGAGGAGAGAGAGTGCTGAAAACTAGGGTTTTGGTTTAGTTTAGTTGGGCCAAGGGCCCACTTTGGGTCCGGTTGGACCGGTTTGGCCCGTTCGGTCCAATCTTGGTCCGATTTCTATAAAATTGGTACCGAAATTCTCGTCTCAATCTCCTCTATCACATTTAGCCATAAAAATAACATTTTTGGTTTTCTAGAATAAATTCTCATTTATGGGTTAATTAGCCGTTAATTAACCGGGTCTTACATTCTACCCACCTAATTGGGAATTTTGCCCACAAAATTCAAATGCAATTACCTGAGAATAAGTGCGGATAATCCGTTCGCATCTCCGACTCAAGTTCCCAAGTGTGTTCCTCAACACCGCCTCGACTCCATGCCACTTTGACTAATGAAACCTCTTTTCCACGCAACTGTTTGATACTAGTATCATCAATTCTGACTGGAGCCACTGGAAGCGTCAAATCTTCCCTTAACTGAACCGATTCGGGTTCTAACACATGGCTAGCATCAGGGGTGTACTTCCGAAGCTGCGACACGTGAAACACATCGTGCAGGTTCAAAAGATGAGGCGGTAGAGCCACTCGATACGCCACCGGCCCAATCCTCTCTAGGATCTGAAATGGACCAATGTATCGAGGATTCAACTTCTTTGCTTTAATCGCTCTACCTACTCCTGTGGTCGGAGTAACCTTAAGGAAAACATGATCTCCTGCTTCAAATTCCAAGGGCTTCCGCCTCTGATCGGCGTAACTCTTCTGGCGACTCTGCGCCGTAAGCATCCTATTTCGGATTTTCTTAACTTGTTCAGTGGTCTCAGCTATCATTTCCGGCCCCAACAAGCCTTTCTCTCCAGCTTCATACCAATATAGCGGAGATTGACATTTCCTCCCATACAACGCCTCATAGGGAGCCATTCCGATGCTCGCATGGTAACTATTATTGTATGCAAACTCCACTAACGGCATATACCGTTCCCAACTCGCCGATTGGTCCAAAACACAAGCTCTCAACATATCCTCTAGTGTTTGGATCGTCCTCTCGGATTGACCATCTGTTTGAGGATGGTAAGCTGTACTCAAGCTTAATCGGGTTCCAAAAGCTTTCTGAAATGCACCCCAGAATCTCGAAGTGAAACGAGGATCTCTATCAGAGATTATAGTAGCAGGTACACCATGGAGTCTCACAATCTCCTTTATGTATAACCGAGCTAGCTCCTCAAGGGTGTAAGTCATCCGAACGGGTAAAAGTGAGCTGACTTCGTCAGTCGGTCCACGATCACCCAGATAGCATCAAAACCAGTCCTAGTCCTTGGCAATCCCGACACAAAGTCCATTGCAATACTTTCCCATTTCCATTGCGGAACCTCTAAAGGTTGTAACATCCCGGAAGGTCTTTGATGTTCAATCTTTACATTTTGACAAGTTAAGCACTTTGAAACATATTCCGCCACATCATTCTTCATACCCGGCCACCAAAACATCGCCTTTAAATCATGGTACATCTTAGTACTTCCCGGGTGAATGGAGAATCCGCTTTTGTGTGCCTCCTTTAAGATATCTTGCCTCAAAGTGCCAATATCCGGCACAATGATCCTACCCTTGAATCTCCATAACCCATCTTTTTCTTCCGACACTCTCCACTGTTTTCCTTGCTCGATAGCCGGTAACACCTTCCATAACGCTTCATCATTTTCATGAGCCTTTAGGAGTTCGGACTTAAAGTCACTCGAGATTTCTAATCGGCTCAAACACAAGGTTCCAGATACTTCTCGAGCACCAATTTTTAGACTCTCGAGTCCCTTGAGCAACTTCTCCTCTTGAAGCATCATCCAAGCCGCATATAATGACTTCCGACTTAACGCATCCGCCACTATATTCGCCTTTCCAGGATGGTAATTTAACTCAAAGTCGTAGTCCTTCAACAATTCCATCCACCTCATTTGCCTCATATTAAGCTCTTTCTGATCAAAGAGATATTTCAAGCTCTTGTGATCAGAGAAGACTTGGAACTTAACCCCATAGAGATAATGCCTCCACACCTTCAAGGCAAACACGACCGCAGCGAGTTCCAGATCGTGCGTAGGGTAACTAACTTCATGAGGTCTTAACTGTCGTGAGGCATACGCCACCACATTATGATGCTGCATCAGCACGCACCCTAGACCCTTTAACGATGCATCACAGTACACCTCAAAAGGCTCGTTCGGCTCAGGTAACACTAACACAGGTGCAGTAGTAAACTTTTTCTTCAATGTCTGAAAGCTCTCCTCGCACTCAGGAGTCCAAACAAACGGAGTGTCTTTGCGGGTTAACTTTGTCAACGGCAAGGCTAATTGCGAAAAGCCTTTGATAAACCTTCGGTAATAGCCAGCTAAACCCAGAAAACTCCTTATCTCAGTTACTGTGGTTGGTTGCCTCCAATCCATCACAGCTTCCACCTTAGTTGGATCTACGGCTATTCCCTGCTTACTCACCACGTGACCCAAAAACTTCACCTCACTCTTCCAAAACTCACACTTAGACAGTTTCGCATAGAGTTTCTTCTCCTTTAAAATCTGCAACACGGTCCGCAAGTGTTCCGCATGCTCTTCTTCAGTCTTGGAGTAAATTAGTATGTCGTCAATGAAGACAACAACGAATTTATCCAGAAACGGACGGAATACTCTATTCATGTAATCCATAAACACTGCAGGAGCGTTCGTCAACCCAAAAGACATCACAGTATACTCGTAATGACCATAACGAGTCCTGAAAGCGGTCTTAGGGATATCCTCACCCCTCACCCTTATCTGGTGATAACCGGATCGCAAATCGATCTTAGAGAAAACCCCAGCTCCTTGTAACTGATCCATGAGATCATCAATCCTCGGTAATGGGTACTTATTCTTTATGGTGACCTTGTTCAGCTGCCTGTAATCCACACAGAGCCGCATACTTCCATCTTTCTTCTTTACCAGTAACACTGGAGCACCCTACGGGGAAACACTTGGTCGGATAAAGTTCTTACCCAACAATTCCTCTAACTGAGACTTTAGCTCGGCCATCTCTAACGGTGACATCCTATAAGGAGCACTTGAGATTGGTCCCGCCCCAGGCACCAACTCAATAGCAAACTCGACCTCTCGGTTAGGTGGAAGTTCCTCAATATCATCGGGAAACACTTCCGGAAACTCACACCCTACCAGAATCTGATCCAACTTTTGATCATCACCCGAAACACCAGCGGTTAACAACAGGATACCCTGACATTCGATTCTAGAACAGTTCACCATCATCGAATTCAAGTAATAATTATTCACCACGACCGGCCCTTCTGTATCCTCCGGCATAAAGTATACCAACTTTGTAGAACAATCAAGCAGGACATGGTTCTCAGATAACCAGTCCAATCCCAAGATAAGGTCAAGACCGATCATCGGTAAGCAGATTAAGTTATGGACAAAATCACACTGCTTGAACCTAAACGAAACTTTCGGGCATCCTAGCCTAGTTACCATGGCTTCATGGGTAGCATTATACACCTTTAAGTCATAACCTAAGGTTACGATCTTCAATCCTAACTCATGGGCTTTCTCAAATGCAATAAATGAATGTGATGCTCCCGAATCAAATAAAGCATTTAAAGTTTGACCAACCATTTCACAGTTACCTCGAATGAGTGTCTTGGATCCCTCTGCACCCACAGCTGAGGTGGTGAACACCCGACCAGTCTGTTGGGCTTTCCCAGCACCTTGCTTTTGCTTCTCCGGACAACTTGTGGCTTTATGCCCCGCTTTTCTGCAATTGTAGCACAAACCCCATCCGGCCTTGCATGGTACTCCCGGATGGTGACTTCCACACCTAGTACAAGCTTGATCATTCTGAGGCTGCTTCCCAAACCTTTTCCCTTGGGAGTAGTTGTTGTTGGGCCTCCTAAAAGAACCTCCCCTCTTGAAGGGCGGACCTCTAGGTGCAAAGCTCTTCCCTCGGTTTTGTGGAAATGATCCCTTGTGATTTCCTTTCTCAGTGGCTGCCCTCTTCACACACTCTTCAGCAACCCTACACTTGTTCACCAATTCGGAGAAGGTCCTAATCTCCATTGGTCCCACTGAACTGAAAATATCGCTCCGGAGTCCTCCTTCGTACTTAACACACTTTCATTCCTCATATATCACCGGAGTCCCTTGACACATACGAGAGAATCTGAACAGCTCCTCAAACTTGTCAGTATACTCAGATACGAACATAGTACCCTGCTTCAGTTGCAACAATTCAAGCTCCTTGGCTGTCCTGGCAGAAGTCGGAAAGTACTTCTTATAGAACTCCTCTTGGAAGACATCCCAGGTGATATAGTCATCACCCTGCTGCAGGAGGCGTCGGATACCCTGCCACCAATGCGACGCTTCACCAGTGAGCAAATAGGTAGCAAACTCAACACGCTGTCCTTCAGGCACCACCTGCGCTTGCAGTGCTCATTCTATAGCCTGAAACCATGTACCGGCCTCAGTCGGGCTAGTAGTTCCCTTGAACTTCGGGGGATTAACCTTCAAAAAGTTCGCCAGTGTCATCGGACCCTGAACTCCACATCCGTCATTACCATGGTTGTTCATCTGTTGACCAAGAGCCTCAGCAATGGCTTGCATAGCAGCAGCTATGTTCTCCAACGCAGTCATAAAGTTCACCGGGTCATTAGGGTTATTCTCCGGCGCACGAGCATTACTATGTCCTCTCCCACGGCCTCTACCGCATCCACGAGGCACCATCTGGTTCCTATATACACCAAACAATCGATATTAAGTTGATCAGTCTCAATATCGGAAGTTTAGTGCTTCAAAGTCCCAAATGCATGCTCATGAACGTTTATGCTAACTATATCAAGTAGATATACTAACAGCACATAACACACATACAGAGAATGCACAGAAGCATAGTCAGTCCATTCCTCAGGCTCTACAGGAACAAACTGCTCTGATACCATAATGTAACACCCTACCGTACAGAGTCTTATGCTTAAGTCATAATTCAGAGATGGCATGGTATTACGACCTCTAAAACAAAAATTTAGTACGTATAGTAGTATGAATAATTGATTATAACTAGGAGCCTTGTAGAAAAAGGGGTAAACAAAAACCGTAACTCAAAAGCGCAACACTCCGATCGATAACGTAACAAATAAAGGATAAGCGAACGAGAGATCATATATATAAAGGAGTGTCAAAAACAGGAATATCAAGACTCAAAATTCGGCTGCGAAGATAACCGGTCCGAGCATAGCAATATATACATATGATAGAATAAGGAAAACAGAGTCCCTAGAAGGAGTCATCACAGTTTGTATTATTTAATGGAGATAAAAGTATCTAAACAAGATATATAAACCAAAACAGAGTCCCGAGAACAAAGGATCTTCGCTAATCCAGAAGTCTCCAGCATGCCTCAACGAGAAGCCTCGCGTCCTGCATCTGAAAACCACAAAATCCGCATGGGTGAGAACCAGAGGTCCCAGCACGGTAACAGCTTCCACATATATAATACATAATAATAGAGGAAAGCCGAAGGCAATCCTAGAACTTCCTCCAGGTAATATCAAAGCTCATAAACAAGCTAAACCGTAAGTGGCAACTGACTAAAGATCCTTCAATCTAACTAATACTTCCCTTTCCAATTCCTTCAGACCTCCCAACCACTAGCAGGAGTATAATATAGCAAACACAGTTATATCAGACAAGAGATTTACAAATAGGAACAGATAAGGCATTTAGATAATTAGCAAGTAATATGCAGTCAAATAGGCAATCTCAAACAATTCATGTAGTATGCTTATGATGCATGCCTGTCCCTAGTGGCTGATGATATCATCTGTCGGTTATAGAGCCAACCCGACAAGTCCTGGTAGCTAACCATTGGACTGTCCCTCTGTCGTGCATCCCCAACTCGAGTTATACTCATCATAAACTTGATCATAATCATGATCCATATCCATCACCCTCACTGGTGAATATTTATCCATCACCATCACTGGTGAATATTTATCCATCACCATCACTGGTGAATATTTATCCATCACCATCACTGGTGAATATTTATGGGGGCGAGCTCATCCGGGCTTTCACAGTGCCCGGCCACACTTACGACATAGGGTCAAAAGAGCTTCGAGTCTCAACCTGGAGCACGTGGTGGCTAGCCACTGCTTCCTCCCAGGGAAACTCTCATCTCCAACAGTGGAAGTGCAACATTCACAGTTTATTCAACAGCATATATGCATTTATACATAGCCATAATCATGGCTCCGCCGTAACACAGCAATAATCTAGCCATCCGGCTCACGGTTAAATCCATAACCAGCCAATTCATTAACAATTACGGCCCTTCGGCCCATGGCATAACAAGCACTTCCACCGCCATCCTCCGCATCTTGCGTAATCATCTTTGATCCTCAATGATCATTCATTTTTCCCCTTGCTTTACTTGCAAGTTACCACATTCACTAGCCCTTTTTCTCATGCTAGGCATATCATAATGATTTAAGACATAAGTGGTGAGATCGGAGGCTTAGAAGTTTGAGATTTGGCTTTTAAAACTCAAAAATCAACTTTGGGATGAAAACAGGGCCACGCGTACGCGCACGCGTGGATGGCCTTAAAACTCATCGACGCGCAAGCGTCATACGCGCGAACGCGTGGGTTGAAAATTAGCCAAACGACGCGCACGCGTCAGCTACGCATACGCGCGAATACATTGTGCCCCAGGCACAAAACTGGCACAACTTTGGCACAACTCTCTGGAAAATGGTTGGGCATTCGATGCAGCGCATCGACGCGCCCGCGCACACCACGCGCACGCGTGGATGATGCTTTCTCGAAGAACGGCGCGTACGCGCCAAGTACGCCTACGCACGAGGGGTCATTCTGCTAAAAATTTTCTAAGTTAAAAGCTGCAGAATTCACAGACTCAATCCCCAATCTTCCGACGGTCATAACTCTCTCATTTTAAATCATTTTTCACCCGTTCTTCGAACGGCATGGACATCCCGGATCCAATTTCATTTCTATACAGATTTGGCATAAATCAGAGATCCGTAGTCCAAGTTATGTCCCGTCAAAGTATGCCCAAAAACCATGTTTTCATTCAAAACCACAAAGTGCCATTTTCAAAACAAGCCACTTTCAACTCTTTTCAAAATCAATCAAAACATGCCAATTTCAACCCTTCTCTTTGAAATCATTCAAAATATACCAAAATCAACAACAAGCCATCCTCAACTCACACATTGACATTTTACCAAAATTCCCAAAACCACATCCAACCATTTTAACACTTATCTATCAAATGGCTAAAGGACAAACACAATATCATGTCATACATCCTTTCTCATCCCAATTTCCAACAATACCATTTCCAATCAATAATCACTATACATAATCAACATCATACTCACCATCAACATGGTACCACCCACCAATTCAATCTTAATCATCCATCAAGCATATATCACAACATGCATTTCTTATATATCACACAATCAAGGCATCAATATTCATAATCACATATATGAACACATCATATATCTCAACCATTCAACAACACCAACAATTCAATGCCTATCTTAGGGCCTCTAGCCTAAGTATTTCCTACCACATTACATATTAGATACGGGAAACTAAAACCATACCTTAGCCGATTTCCCAAGCTCAACCGGAGCACTTCCAAACCACTTGTCCACAAGCTCTCAAGGTCTCAACACCTCCAAGAATAGATTTTATCACACAAAACCCTCTTCCAAGCTTTCCAAAATCACCAATCAAGCTCCAATATTCACATATATACAACCTAAGCCACAATCACCATACCCATACACAACATCTCAATACCCAAACATCATAGAACAACAAATCACACTAGGGTTGAGAATCTTACCACACCCAAGGTCCAAGGAAACAAGATTAACCTTCTCCTTCAAGAGAGTTGGGTCCTATAACATCAAAGAACCCAAAATCTCAACATTTTTGCTCATGAAACTCAAAATCAAGGGCTGGAATTTCGAACTATAAAACGTAGCTTACCTCAAGATTAATTGTATGGGTTTTATAGAGCTTATCACGGTGAACGCATGGCCGCAAACGGAGCGGCAATCGGAGCTCTAGATCAAAAGTTATGGTGGTTTGAAGATCAACCAAGGGAGAGAACTTGAGAGAGTGTTCTTCCCCCCTCCATACCAATTTCAGCGTGTTTGAGTGTGTTGTGAGGAGAGAGAGTGCTGAAAACTAGGGTTTTGGTTTAGTTTAGTTGGGCCAAGGGCCCACTTTGGGTCCGGTTGGACCGGTTTGGCCCGTTCGGTCCAATCTTGGTCCGATTTCTATAAAATTGGTACCGAAATTCTCGTCTCAATCTCCTCTATCACATTTAGCCATAAAAATAACATTTTTGGCTTTCTAGAATAAATTCTCATTTATGGGTTAATTAGCCGTTAATTAACCGGGTCTTACATGGAAGCATGAGTACCCTTCCGTAGTTTGCTTATGACTGTTCTGCAAAGAGGATTCCGCTCTAGGTAGTCTTCTGAGTCTAGAGTGAACTCCGTTACCTGTTTATATGTATGTACTGTGAGGCCAGCCAACGTCTGCACCCTGCTTATCTACAAACTTTAACCTAAGTTTTCCGTACGATGTTGCTGTTATGTGGCCACTCGATGAAGTACTTGAGAGACGTTCTTTGATGACATATGATCGTGCAGAGGATTAGTAGACGACCTTCTACCTTTTGATGACGATCCACCTGACTTGAGTTTTGAAGACCTAGAACGTACTTTCCCTCGCTTTAGTAGTTTAGAGGGACTAGGTGAGTATAGAGTCTAGGCTAGCCTGGGCGCCAGCTTGGGGACTTCTTGAACAGGTCAGGACCTGGGATGTTGTATGTATATATGTATATCGTTATTATCTAGCTATGTCTAGGGTGTTCTAATTAAAAGTCTATACTCTAATAAAGGATGGATCACCGAATATTGTCAACTACTTGTGATGTAGTTATGTGTGGTTGTTATTAACTGTATTATCCGTTATCATTTGTGACTTGATTATTAATGATTCTATTTATTAATCCAAACGTTTTAAAAAAAAAGTACCTCGCAAACTAATTACGCTTTTAACAATGACTCAGGCTCATATAATAAATAATAGATAATAATTAGGAAGACAAGTTGGTAGCGCTCAGTTTCTAGTATGATCATGACGTACCAGAAATTGGGTCGTTACAGGTATCATTTCTAGCTGACTATTGTTTGGAAATTAGTTGGCATTTGCTGAGTTTAGATTGTTATTTATCTTTGTTTTCAATGTTATTCATAGCTAATGTGATTAGACAAGATGAGGAAGAAATAGCCATCTGCATTACTTACAAACATAATTATAGAATAGAATACTTGATTAATTCTTGTGTCATTATTATGCAAAAGCAGCTCTTTTGATCGATAGAAACAATTTGTTTGAATGCCTTATCTAATAACTTCGAAGCTCATCATTTATTATCATCTTTGGCATATGTTGATATGTATGTAATAAGAATAGATTGTATAAACCTCTTAATTTCTATAAACCGCACTCATACTCCTGTTTATGACTAATCAAATGTGACCAAGAAATTGGATCAAATGGCATTATCTTATTACTGATGTTATTTTTAATCTTTGTTAGTGATCATGTTTTATAGTTCTAAGTGGGAAAATGTTTTCTTTTAAGTCTGTAGAAAGTAGTGATTGTGTAAATAGTGCAGTTAATGGTCATAATATATGTTCTTCTCCCTTCTTTGTTAGACATATAAGATTGCTGGTGAATTGTTCTTTTGTGCATTTTGTTTTTGTAATAACATTTTTCTTCTTTTCCTTTTTTCTAAACGATGATAGAGCCATAGTGGAATGAAGGGAAGAATATAATTGTAAATGTTGGAAAAATTCACGAGCCCCCTTGACTGTTATCATGGCTTTGAAATGGAAAGTTTGCACATGCTTCTAACAACAAACTAACAAAATATCAATCACAATACTCATCTAACTAACGAAAATAAGTTGATTTAATCATAGGCAACAAAAAAAGATTAGTTGTTAAGGATAGGAGACTTGCAAAGTGTGGGTTATATCTTTGCTATTATTTATTTTTGATGTTGCATTTTATCATTTGTTGGAGACATAGTGACACAATGTAGAGTAATAATTTTAAATCTTTGAAGACTTACTTTCTATTGCACCGAAATGAAGAATTGTTCTAAATATGTGCTTGAAATTTTAGAAGAAACAAATAGAAACAAAAAACAAGAACGTCGTAACTATTCAAGTTGTTCAATTTAAAAATATGCTCTAGTGAAAAATTGAAATCAGGTCTCTCTATCTAATTAGAAAAATAAAAATTCATGGCACATAGTAATTCAGCAGAGTTAGAATATCACAGAGCAGAGGAGAGAGCACTACTCCCTCAGCCATAACACCAATGCATCAAGTTACTACAACTTATCTCTTTGCTCATGTGCTTTGAATTCTTCTTTTGTAGTTAGCTGCATCCATACCCTTGATGTATATGTGTGTTTGTACATATTATTCCTTGTTTAAGATGGGAGTGATGATGTTTTACCGAATCACACCAAGACAAACAAGCTCCGTAATTTTTATTAATAATTGGCCTTTACATCTCACTTCTTCTTTCTAGGATGGTTGCAAGATATGAACTTATACAATACCAGTTTCGTACAACTTTCTTAACCTTATTGATATCAGCTGCAATAGAAAAACCATTTTCGAAAAGCTTCTTAACTCTGTCTGGTGATTAGCATCTTTTTTTTAATCGCGCCTAAGCATTGCAAAGTAGATTCCTTAGATTGGTTAATTTACTTAATTGTGTATGAACCCTTAACATCTGTTCAGATGATTGATGATATTGTTCTATTTTTCAGGAAAGGATTTAACAAAATCTACCTTCTCATCATGGTTACATACACTTTTTTACCTTTAAATAGTATTGCTTTACCTTTAAATGAAGTTAGATATTGCTTTTTCCTTCTTATTAAGTGAGAATATTAGTATTGTTCCTTTAAAATAGTTGTTATTTTTTTGTAGGCTTTTTATTCTTCTCCTACTCAAGAGACTATTGACTAGAAATTGGAGAAAATGAAGCATGACCAACATAAGAAAAGATCAAAAAAAGAAGAAAGTAGGGTATTAATAATATTGAGATGACAAACTAGAAAATTAGATTTTATGTTCTAATTTGTTTGTTTGAGTTGTTAATATTGATTGATGATGATAAATCAGAGAAAATTTGGATTTTATGATCTAATTTGTTTCTTTTAGGATTATTCTATAGTAACTTTAGACAACGTTAAAGAAAAGAAATCTAATTTGCTTATTAATTTTTTTTTACTTTCTCTTTATTATGAATTTATCTTTAATGTTTTGTCCATTTAAATTAGTGGTAATATATCTTTGTAATATTATATGAAAAAATAAATAAGTAGTTTACATATTAAATTATGAAATAGTAAATAGATACTATAGCTATAAATGTTACCAAAAATATATGGTAATATTTTTCTTACTGTTAACAAAGAAGATTTTTTGTAGCATTTTTTCAATGTTAGCAAAAAAATAAATTATAACATTTATTAGATTGTTATTAGAGAGACTTATTGTGATATTTTTTAAATGTTATAAAAAAATATATTGTGACATTTTTTTAAGTTTTACAAAAAATATCTATTATAAAATTTCTCTAAGTGTTACTATAAAAAGTCTATTGTAACATTTTTCATAATATTATTATAGAATATCTGTTGCAACATTTTTACTAAATGTTATTGAATCTTTAGAAGAATATTAGTAAAACTCTTTAGCAATATAGAGTATATTTATATTTGTTAAAATGTTACTAATATACATAAATAATATTTTAATATGATTTGGTAACATTTTTTAAATGTTAGTAAAAGACAAGTACATAGTAGTGTCTTAAAGGAGAACCTGAGCTTCCACCATTATTGCCTGTCCATTTTTTCTTTGGTTTTGAGACACCACAAGTGCTTCAAAGGATAGAAGATAGATTTCAAAAAGAAGGAATGGTTATAAAAGAACAAAAAGAAGAATGGGGTTACAAAAAAGGTGGTTGTGATGGAGATGCTTATTTTGCTGTTACTGTTGTTGTAATTGGTGTTGAAAGAGAGAAATATGTAGAAGAGTGAACATAGACAATTTTGTCTTTGAAAAAAAAAATTTAACTGACAAGGATTATTTTAAAATCAAATTAAACATTAAGGACAAATTTAAATGCAATATATATATATTAGGAATAATTTTGATTTTTAGGTTAAACTATAGAGACAAAAATTATACTTAATTCATATTTTAAACTCATGGCACATGTGTTACAATAAACTTCCGAGTTTTTCCTACTTTTCTACTTAAAGCACGAGATGGTATACCAATTATTTTTTAATCCTGTCTAACCTTCACGTAGTAGCTTCGTATTGGAAAACTTTATACAGAAATACAACATTATTTTTACCAACAATCAACGTTGATAATAGAAGAATAAATTTTATGAAAAATCATATTCATGAATAATACCATCTATATTAACAATACCATATATGTATATAAGTATAATACTAAGTACTATAGATATTAACAGTTTGCATATTGTAATGAGTAAAAGTGAGTTTGTAAAACCTAGTAGATTAATAAATAATTAACTAATTAATTAATTATGAGCCTAAGAAATTAAAAAATTAAATTTTATAATTTAAAAAGGTAAAAATATTTAAAGCACGAATTAAAATACTAATTTTAAAGATTTTGGTCCAAAGTTGGACCAACAGACTAACCGGTTGAATCGAGCCCATATTGGGTCCAAGACCCAACATATATAAGCTTGCAAACAGCCCCTCTCCCCTTCATAATTCATGAAACACGCTGGGAAGGAGAGGAGAAGGCCAAGAACCTTAACCCCTTTCCCTTCAATCTTCAATCTTGAGCTCTGATTGACGAGCGATTTATGGCGACGCATTCGTCTCGAAGTCCTCTTCGATACTATCTGATTGATTTGGTAAGGAATCTCAAAATTCATGCCCAGATCTCCCTTCCCTATAAATTTGCATTTTTTATTTTTGGGTTGTTAAATTATTATGATTTTGATTGTTTATGGGTATCCTAGCATAGATTATAAGTGGATTTTCACCCTAATTTTTGAGTGGAAAGGTAATGAACCACTAAGTCTTTGTTAATTAGTGAATTAGTGAATCCTTATATTGATTATCATGAAATTATATGAAATTAGGTTGAATATATGTGAAATTGATGTCAAATTGGTGAATTGGAACAAAGTTGTGGTGATTGGATCTTGTTAAGTTGATTTGGAACCCTTGGAAGCTTGTCAAGTAGACTTTGGAGGCTTGGAAAATTGTGAAAAATGAGGTTTTGTGGTGCTTTGTAGTTTGGGAGGAAATCGGCCAAAGTATGATTTTAGTTTCTTATAGTTAATCTATAATGTTACTTGAAAACTAAAACTAGTTGTCATATGATATGCTTGAATATATGCCCTGAATTGTGGTTATGGTGGATTAAATGTGTATAATTATGTTATTGATATTGATTGATGAAGTTGGTAAAATTTTGTGTGAAAATGATTTGAAGGAATTGATGAATTTTTGAGTTAGAATGATTGAGAATTGGATAATATGTATGTGATATTGTGTAGGAATGAATTGCGTTGGTTTGGTTGGTTTTGGATTGAAAATTTTTGGAGACTTGAAGTTTTGAATCTTTGGTAAAAAAATTGAATTTTTAACCAATTTTGATGCACTGTGTCTTGGCCCTCGGGCCCTCAAATTTGGTGAAACTTGCCTTAAATAAAAATTAGGTCTGAGTAATTTATGACGTTTGAAAAACGAACGAAAAATAATTTTTAACGAAAAAGATATGCACAGTTGAAGTTTAGGTTGAAAAAATAGAATTCTGTAGAAATTTCTGAAAACTAGAAATTCTGGTATATATGCCCATGCACACCATGAAATGTTTACAAGTTGTGCGTACGCACAGTATGATGCATACGCACAATGCTCTGTTTTGCACAAAAAATTCTATTTTTAATTATTTGGCCTTTCCTGCAAGTTTGTAAACCTCCATAACCCCTGTTTAAGGTTTGATAGCTGGAGTTAGGCTTAGGAAAGAGAGTGAACCAATTGACAAAGTTAGATTGACAATGAGGAATAGTTGTGAAGTGAATAATTTAATTTACGATGCATGGACAATGTTGAATGATTAAGATATTGAGAATGACAAGGATTAATTTTAATAATAACTTTTGAATAAACTGAAATGATATTGAAAGCGAGATTGAATCTGATTGTAATATGTTACTGGGTAAGATGCAGTGGCGTCGTCCACTTGCTCCGGGTGAAGAATTTGAGACACTGGGTAAGATGCAAAGGTTGATTTTTGTCACCTTCGCTCTGGATTGAGAATTGTAACACTAACTGGGTAAGAGGCAAGGGTGAGGTTGTCCCCCTTGCTCCAGGTTACGCGGGTAAGATATAAGGGTTGTGGTTTTGTCCCACTTGCTCCATGTTGTGGTGTTTTGTCTAGGGTTCGCTACCGGACATGTCGGATTTAACTATATAACCGACGGATGAGACTCATCGGTCATAGGGCATGCATACATCATATGTATTTGTATGTTTTGTTTAGGTTTGTATTTGTTTTGGCATGCCTATTTGTTTAACTGCAATTAACTGCTACTTGATCTACTTGCTGTATTTGCTATCTATATCTGTGTTTTCCATGCCTGTTTTGCCTGTGTTTTGTTTCTGAGAGATTCCTCTGGTGGGAGGAGGAGGTGCTGAGGGTTGTTCCACGTAGAGTTTAGAGTATTACTAAGAAAAGAGTGAAGAGCTAGATTATATTAGAATCCTTAGTCTTAGTCACCATAATTGAGGCTTAGTGAAAACTTTAGGATGTGAATATGGGTTGTTGGAATTTTGGAATGTCTCTGGCTTTTTGGGACATTATTTATTATCTATGCGAGCACCTTTACCATGCTGAGAATGTCCGGTTCTCATTCTATATATATATTGTTGTTTTCAGATGCAGGATGCGAGGCTCCTCGCCGAGCATGCTAGAAACTCTTGGGATGCGAAGATCTACTTTGGGACTTTATGCATTGTATTTTGTATATATATATATATATATATATATATATATATATATATATATATATATTTGTAGTACTCTCCACTTTGTATATAGTTGTATATTGTCCCTCCTAATGGTTAACTTGGAGAAACAGGATTTATATTTTTTTTTTTTGAAAAATATTTTGGGTTGTATATGTATATGTATACTCTGGCCGACCTTTGCTTTGCAGGTCGAGTCTAGAACTTGATTATACTTATCCGTTGGAGCTATATATATCTATCTCTTAGTTTTCTATATAAGTTTTTGTCTTATCATTTTTCGTGAGTGATGCATCTTCGGTTTTATTTTGATCATATCCCTTTTTTTTCAAGGCTCCTAGCTATATTATCCCTGTTTTTTCGTGCGTATGCACTGTTCCGTGAGCATGCACGCAACAGAAATACCTCCCCATCTTATGCGTACACACCACAGTGTGCATAGGCACACTTGCAAGATTCTCTGGGTGTGCGTACGCACGAGCCCAAATGCACTCCCTGGTCTGTGCATACACACACTAGTGTGCATTTGCACACACACACACACACACACACACACACACCAGATATCCTGGCTTTCTACAACTTAAGAAAAAATAAGTTTTTTGGCACATAACTTCTGACATCCATAACTTCATCTACAAAATTCCATTTTTTACAAACTTTATACCGTTATAAAGCTCTTGAAATTATCTTTAATTTGAAAAACTTTCATTCAAATCTAGAATTTGAGGCTCAAGTTATGATCTACTAATTTCGTTAAAAATCCATTTTTGCCAAAAGAGTTCAAAACCTCTATTTTCTAAATTCTCAATTTCAAAAGCAAAGTTCACACCTTAAAACAACTTCAAAAACACTCAAAGAAATTTTCTAACCATTTCATTCCTTCCACAATATTCCAATACTCAATTTTATAAATTTCCACTCAACCTTCAATAGTTATCAACAACATAATTCATCAATAACTCAACACATTTCATAAACATTCATCATTCCTCATCAATTACTACAATCATCAATTACCACACATTTTCATAATTAACTTAACATATCCACCAATCACTAAACCTCAACAAGTTCACATAATTCAACCTATTCTATGATTATCTAGCCTAATTTTTCACGTTACGTTATATATTATCTACGAGAAACCAAAATCATACATTGGCCAATTTCTCCCTAAGAGAGGAATATTTCAAAAACCTCTCCTTTCACAAGCATCAAGCTTCCAAATGCCAATTCCACAAGTTCAACTACTAGAATTTCATTTCAATCCACCAATTGAACTCCAATTCAACAAGATACATAATCTAATTCATACAATATCACAATAAGCAACATTGAGCTCACTATATCACCAATTCACAAGGGTTAGGGTTTCCTTACCATTACCCATAAGTCAAATGGATAAAATCCGGTGATTACCCATCGCTAGAGGGGGAGAACTGGGCACAAAATCTCAAATTTCTTACCAAATTATTCAGTGAGTTTGTTAGACAATTTGAGACGAACACGTGGCCACTGACGGCTCGTCAATCGGAGCTCCGGATCAAATGTTATGGAAGATTAAATTTTTGAATGGCAAGGGTTGTGTTTGTTCCCCTTCCCTCTCTTCTCCACGGACAGAAGCATGAATGTAGAAGAAATCTTTATATCAAGCTTATATAAATGGGGTTAGGTCGGTGGCCTTGGGCCCATTTGGGCCCAGTTCAATCGGTTTGATTCATTGGCCCAATTTTGGGCCAAAATCTTTAAAATTAGCATTAAAATTTATATTTTAATTATTTCTACCTCATTAAACTATAAATTTTAATTTTTTAATTTCTTTAAATAATAATTAATTTATTGGCTAATTATTTATTAATTACACGGGGTTTACATCCTATCCCCTAACAGAAATTTTCATCCTCGAAAATTTCGGCTACTAAAGAAAGTAGAGGGAGCACTCTCTGAACACCTCGCCCAGGTTTGTGAGACACCATTTAATGCCTATTCACAGCAAATAAGTGATATCAAGGTGATTAGTTTCAATATCGCAAGTCCAGTACTTCAAAGTCCCAAATGCATGCTTATGAACAAATATGCCACGTATCTCAGTTAGATATCTTAATTGGCATGTACAGACACCCAGAGTATGCCCAGAAGCATAGTCAGTCCATTCCTCAAGCTCTACAGGAATGAACTTCTCTGATATCATAATGTAACACCCTACCACACAGAGCTTTAGTGAAAAATAGGGTGTTGTGCGTATGCACCGTTCCTTGAGCATGGACACAACAGAAAGACCTCCCCATCCTGTGCGTACGCACACCTACAAAATCCTCGGGGTGTGCGTATGCACACCCCTTCATGCGTACGATGAGACCAAATAAACCCATATTTGTTTTGGCGTGTCTATTTGCTTAATTGCAATTAACTGCTACTTGATCTACTTGCTGCTATTTGTATATGTTTTCCTTCCCTGTTTTGCCCATGTTTATTTTTAAGAGATCCCTTTGGCGGGAGGAAGAGGCGCTGAGGGTTGTTCTACCTAGAGTTTAGAGTATTATTAAGAAATGAACGAAAATTTAGATTATATTAGAATTCTTAGACTTAGTCACCATAATTCAGGCTTAGTGAAAACTTTAGGATGTCAATATGGGTTATTAGAGTTTTGGAATGCCTCTGGCTTTCCAGGACATTATTTATTATTTATGTGGATACCTTTGCCATACCGAGAACCCTCGGTTCTCATTCCATACATATAATGTTGTTTTCAGATGCAGGACGCGAGACTCCTTGCTAAGCGTGGTGGAGACTCTTGGGATGCAAAAATCTACTTTGGGATTTTATGCTTTGTATTATATATATATATATATATATATATAGTACTCTTCACTTTGTATATAGTTGTATATTGTCCCTCACCACCTTTGATTTATGGTCTATGCGTAAAGTTCTATGTGGTAGGGTGTTATAGAGCTCAATAGCCCAATTAGAAAATTCTCAACAAGAGAAGTATTTACTATAAATAGAGTAGTAGTAATAGAATCAAAAGACATGAAATGAGTTGATTGACATATTTGCTTCTTTGGAATTCCTTTCTATAGAATTATTCTCTTTCTATTTCTCTCTAACCTGCTTAATTATTTTTCTAACTTTTTGAGATCACCATTGATTATTTCCTATTTTAATATCATTTCCCTTACAATGGTATTTTCATTGGCCACTATTTTTATTTTTATAGTGATTTGCTGGACTCAATTAGAGATCAAACTGGTATTATTAGTGAATATTATGATGAATTATTGGGTTATGCTAATAGAGTTGTTGTGAATGATCTTACAATTTGAATTCTTTACTTTATCAATGAATTAAAAATCTATATTCATAGAGAAGTTTTTAGAAAAAATTATAATTCTCTTCTAGATATTTAGTCATGTGCAAGGATATGTGAAATTAATTTTGAATAGTTAAAGCAGTGAGATCTAGGAATTGCCAAAAATTGCTGATTGTGCAAAATAAAAAAAAAATCCAAAACCAGAATCATCAATAGAAAACCAAGATCAAGCCATGAAACACAGGTTCACAATTTGATAACTAGAAATTCAGAACAAATAAGAAGATGAACTCAATGCAAATTTTGATTTAGCAAGGGATTTAATTTAGCACCATATTTAACAACCACAATAGATCCAGATTTATTATCTCCAAAGCATTTTCAATTCCACATATTCAACAACACTCCAATAGACCAAGACACATACACTTTAGACCTATAATTGGAGGAAGATGATGACATCCATGGCTGTAGAATCACTCAGCACAATGGTGGTGCACACAACCAATAGTGACGTCGAAAATGACATCATTACGAAAGACAAGGTGGAGGACACAGATCTTGAACTGGCAGAAGAAGAGGGGGTGACGTGATCACCACCAAAGCTGTAAAACCCGCAAAAATAATAATTAATTAGCCAATAAATTAGTAATTAATTAAAAAATTATAAAATAAAATTTTATATTTTAATAAGGTAGAGCTAATTAAAATACGAATTTTGATACTAATTATAAAAGTTTTGGCCCAAAATTGGACCCACAGGATAAACTAGTTGGACCGGGCCTATATTGGGCCCAAGGCCCCACATATATAAACTCAACTTAAGCAAATCAGCCACTCAAACCCCTCTCATTTTGTGGATCATGCTGAACTCGAATGGGAGAGCACCAAACCCTAGCTTCTATTCCACTTCCAACTTCAAATCCTTGTAACTTTCAATCCGGAGCTCCAATTGACTAGCCGTTTACGGCCACGTATTAGTCTCGAAGTCCTCTTCAATTCTATCCAAACTAAGTGGTAAGTCTCTCTGTATATCATGCCCAGTTTTTTTGTTCCCCTCTTTTTCACGAAATTAGTTTGAGTTTTGAGTGATTTTGATGATTTGGTGGTTTAGGTGTAATCTAACATGAGATAATTGTTGTATTTTACCTCAATCATCAATGGGTAAGGTAAGAAAACTCTAAACCCTTGTGGCTTGCCCAATTTTGTGTGTCCTTGTGCCAAATTGTTAAATTGTATGAACTAGTTAAATTTATGTTGAACTAGAGTTGAATTTGTCAAATTGGAGCTTTTGGAATAAACTTTTGGTGGCAGGAATTATTGGGTGTGGATTGGAGTCTTTGAAGCTTAAATTGTGGTGGTTTTGAGCTTAGGGAGGAATCGGTCAAGGTATGGTTTTGGTTTCTCGTATGTAATATATAATGTCGTGTGAAAACTTAGGCTAATTGACCGTAAGATAGGTTGAAGCATGTATGTATGTTAAAAGTTAGTAATTTAGATATAAAGGTTGATGATTGATGATTTTGATGATGATTGATAACGAATTGTGAAGGTTGATAATTTGATGAGGGATGTGTTGTATGATGTTGGTTGTGATGGAGATAGAGTAATATATATGAAGTATATATAATTGAGTAATTGGGTGAGGAAATTGTTGAATGAGTGTGTGAATTGTTGAATGATTAAATGAAGCAAATTTGGCGTTGGTGTGTTAGTTAATGATATGTATGTGGTGGTAAATTGATGATTTTGATTGTTTGATTGAGAAATTCTTGTAATAAATTGTTTAAAACTAAGGTATGATTGGTTGTGGTAGGATATAGGCTTGTGTTGCTGTGATATGGTAGGTTTTGGTGTGATTATAAGCAATAAAAAAAACTTGGTATTGAGTTATGCTTTTGTGAAAATAGAGGTTTGATGAATTTTGTGAAAATATGATTTTTGGCCGAACTTTGGCGTGCCATAACTCAGCTTCCGGACCCCCAAATTGTTTCAAACTTATTTCATATGAAAAATGGTCCGTGAATTTTACGCCGTTCGAAGAACGGATGAAAAATGTTTTAAAACTAGAAAGTTATGCGCGTTAGAAGTTCGGTATGTAAAACTGAAATTCTGCAGACTTAACCATTTTAACCAATCTGCAAAGCATGCATACGCAAACCCCTCCATATGCGGATGGGCATTTCTGTTTGGCATGCATGCATACGCGGATGAGGTAATGCGTATGCGTGACCCCAATTTTTAGCAAAATGAATTTTGTGTCCTAAAACCTAATTTTGAACCTCTAAACCTCTATTTTTACTCTTTTAGCCCCTAGACCTTAGTGATATGCTTAGTAATGAGATGAAGTTAGGAAGGAGAACTAACTTGGAGTTGAAGAAGGGGCTACTTGATTTGATGAGGATGATGGAGTAAGGATGATTCGTAATTAAATGAGATATATGTGATCGGGTAGTAGGCAGTGACGCTGTCCACTTGTTCCAGGTATGAGATGAGG
This sequence comes from Arachis hypogaea, assembly GCF_003086295.3. Classification (NCBI taxonomy): domain Eukaryota; kingdom Viridiplantae; phylum Streptophyta; class Magnoliopsida; order Fabales; family Fabaceae; genus Arachis; species Arachis hypogaea. Next base: position 128,266,393 of record NC_092054.1, on the reverse strand, counting down.
GAGAAGAATTATGAACACCGAGTTTAATTATGGAATTTTGAATGAATATGAAAAGAATTGAATAGATAATGAAAATAACAATGAACTTTGAATGTGATACCTGGGTAGTAGCAAGGATTGTGGTTCGTCCCGCTTGCTCTGGGTCTATGTCTGAGATGTGATAATAATTGATAATTACTTAAAAATGAAAGAAAGTATGCTTGAGATACCTGGGCAGTAGCAAGGATGGTGGTTCATCCTACTTGCTCCAGGTCAATGTTTGAAATTTGATAATAATAATGATGATTGATTTAGATTGAATGGATGTATGTTTGAGATACCTAGGTAGTAGCAAGGATGGTGGTTCATCCCGCTTGCTCTAGGTCAGTGATTATGATGCCTGGGTAGTAGCAGCAGTAGTGAATTATTCCACTTACTCCAGGTTGATATTTTAAACACCCGCCCGAGTAGTAGCTGCAGTAGTGGTTATTCCACTAGCTCTGGGTTAAGTTGGTAGTAACAAAGGAGTTGTAGCTCAAACCCACTTGGTCCGTGATGGGTGTTTCTGTCCATGGTTAGCTACCAGGACGTGTTTGCTTGGCTATATAACCAACAGATGATATCATCAGCCATATGATAGGCATGCATCATATGCATATTGTTTGAATTGCTTGTTTATGCATTAATTGGGAATGCCTAAGTGAATTTACTATGCTAATTGTTATACTTGCTACTTGCATTACTTGTACTCTAATTGTGTTTGCCTTTGTTTGTTTGTTTGTTTGTTTGTTTGTGTGGTCTCACCGAAGATGGAGGATTGGAGGAAAGGCAGAGGATTTGAGGATTTTTATTAGGGTTGACCAAGTTTAGAACCTTAGCGAACTACCCCTATTTATGGTTTCTGTTTTAGTTCCTTAAGTTTTATAATCTGAGTGTCGGCGTTCTAGGATTGCCTCTGACTTTTCCGGGGCCTTATTTATTATATATGTGGGCATCTTAACCCTACTGAGAACCACCAGTTCTCATCCCATATAATATTGTTATTTTTCAGATGCAGGTTGAGAAGCACCACTCTGTATTTTGGAGACTCTGATGAAGTGAAGAACTCTTGGGGCTCAGGAGTGTATTTTGTTTATATTTTTATATGTATATAGATTCTCCACCTTGTATTTATGTTTGTCCCTCTTAGAGGTTGACTCGGAGAAACAGGTTGTCATTTTTTTGCTTTGGGTCATTTTGGGATTCTCATGTATATATGTATATATGTTTATATGCTCTGTCCGGTTTTAACTTCATGAGCCGGGTCAGGAGCCTTGTTATCTGTATCTTGAAACTCTCTTATCCTACTTTGTTACGTTAATGCTTACGTGAGTGACGCGTTGTTCTGCTTACGCTTTGTTTTAAACCTTTTTTAAAAAGGCTCCTAGATATAAATCTTTTTTTTACTATATTATATAAATAATTTTAATTTTAGAGGTCGTAATACCTCACCACCTCTGTTTTATGACTTAAGCATAAGACTTTGTATGGTAGGATGTTACAAAAGCCACCGAATCAGAACTCATACGCAGTGGTCTTGGGTGAACCTGCAATAGCAGAGATCATGGCGGAAGCAATGCTACACATGGCAGAGGGTGTGACATACGCAGGTGATGGTTGGGTCGCAACAGTAGTTGTAGGCAGAGTGGCTATGAGAAGGACAACACCTGAGCCAAAGCCTCACGATATGAACAGCGTGGCGACAGCTAGTCCTTCCAGGTGCGTTTCTCCAATCGTAGCCAAGCCACCACTACCATTACTATACTTGACTTTTACTAACATTTAAAAAATGTTACCAAATTATATTAAAATGTTATCTATGTATATTAGTAACATTTTAACAAATATGAAATATATTCTATGTTACTAAAGAGTTTTACTAATATTCTTTTAAAGATTTAATAATATTTAATAAAAATATTACAATAGACTTTTCATGGTAACACTTAGAGAAATGTTACAATAGATATTTTTTATAACACTTAGAAAAATGTTACAATAAATATATTTTTGTAACACTTAAAAAAATGTCACAATAGATTTTTTTGGTAACACTTGAAAAATATCAAATAAGTCTTTCTAATAACACTCTAATAAATGTTATAATTTATCTTTTTTGCTAACATTGAAAAATGTTACGAAAATCTTCTTTGTTAACAATAAGAAAAATATTACCATATATTTTTGGCAACATTTATAACTGTAGTATTTATTTACCATTTTCTATTTTAATATGTAACTATTTATTTATTTTTTCATACAATATTAGAAGATATTACTACTAATTTAAATGCACAAAACATTAAAGATAAATTCATAATAAACGTCTATTTCCGACATCATATCCATAGTTAGCGCATTCAATGGAATACTAAATTGGTGATCCAAAAATGATAAATTTTGGAATTTATTTTTTTCTTTTTGGCCCCATATTGTAGGGTGGATCTCGAAAGATATGAAAGATCTCCCCCCAAGCAACATATAATAAAAAAAACTAATAAGCAAATTAGATTTCTTTTCTATAACATTGTCTAAAGTTACCATAGAATAATTCAAAAAGAAACAAATTAGATCATAAAATCCAAATCTTCTCTAATTTTTCATCAACAATCAACACTACAAGAAATTACCGGAATAGTGACCGATTTAGCGATTGATTCTGGTGGCCACTAAAACTTTGGTCGCTAATTAGAAAATAGCGACCAAATTCGATTGCTAATCATTAGCAACCGATTTTTGAACAAGGCCACCAAATCCTCACCAAAGGGTATCGTTGCTAACATAATTGGTCGCTAAATAGGGACCAAATTTTCCATCGTTAAATCGGTCGTTGAGTAAATCGGTCGCTAAATGGCGACCAACTTTTCGGTCTCCATAAAATTGGTTGCTAAATCGGTCGCCAATGCCTGATTTGAAAATCTAAAATTAGTTGCTAAATTGGTCTCTAATTCCTGAACTAAAAGTCTAAATCATTCACTAAATCGGTCGTTGTTCCTGATTTTATAATTATATATTTTTTCTAATTTCACATTTACCACTATTAAAACTTAATTTTCATAAATAATTATGTTTCCACAAAATATAAGATGAATCAAGTATAGATTAATTTTTCAAATAAATACAAAAAACATTCACAATGTCTACATAGAAATATGGAATTTAAAATATTGAAAATTCCTAAGTACATCATATTTATGATCCACAATCTAGACTAAAACATGGTAGAAATAATTCATGAATAACATAACTCTACTATATTCAATATCTATTTAGACCAAGCAACTGTATCTATCTTAGCTTGTACACTCCGGTATAACTCGAGCCTCTTTCAAGGGCACCACGTCTTTTCATGATCATAGGATCCTCATTCAGCAATGATGACAATTATTTTACTGTAAAATAATATATCAAAATCAAATGAAAAATAGAACAAGAACATTAAAAAATAATGTTCACTAAAATACATGAAAGTATTGGAAAGAGAGATGGATATCTTACAACCATTTCGCCTAGCCCGGTGAAAAGTGATCAAGTAGGCTTCGTTTTGCTTCCCACAAGCTTGCATGCACCATATTGACATAAGAAAAAATTGTTGTTCCTGTTTTTATAGAAAGATGGACACATTCAGTACTTATATGTATTTTCAACATGATAAGAACTGGGTTGTAATTACGGAATTACAAATAGAATTAGATACTCTTATTTTTTGGTAGAACTTACCAATTCTCCTTAGATATGAATCATTATATCTATCAAAATTTGAGTGGGTAGGATTGACGCCCTTGTCAACATCTTGAGGAAGCTTCCGAAAGAAATCGACTGTCAAATAGCCACACTCCATGTCAAAAATTGGTAAGCATATTGATAAGGGAAAAAATTGAAGTTTTATTTTGAAGGGAAAAAAATTAAATAGAATATATAGAAAAAGTATTTTTTTATTAAAAGGTATTGATTAGACTTAGATCAAATGTAAATAATAATTTTACTATTTACAAATTCTTTACCTCCATTGCAATGATCCATTCAGGGTAATTGGATCCATAAATGCCACAATGATCACCCTTATGGTAGAAAAACAAAAGTAATAGAATTAGATTATGAATTCACATTCAATGATTCACATAAAAAACTATCAAGAACATTGTAAGAGTAATAAAATATTGCATACTCACAGGATTAACACCTAAGCTTCTCATGGCAAAACCCATTTGGATAGAAGCTTCATAAATCTCTTGATATGTGAGCCACACATAGGGACCTGCCTCCTAATTCACCTCAATTTTCTCAGTATATTCTATGGATGAACAAAAATAACAGACTTTTTTATTAGGTGGAATCGATTACATAAATCATACAAATTCATAGACTTATAGTACCTTGGTTTCTGTTTTCTGATGTCGGCCGAGCATTCTAACTGCTACGAAAAGTTCTAAAACCAAATATTACCATTATACTATTTGTTTCATGAATCTTCAAATAAACTGCTATACTTGTTATGTTAATCTTGTTTTCAATCAAAACAAATTCATTATTTATTTGGCAACCATTGTTTAGCGAAATTCTAAGGTGATTTAGTCAGTATATAATAAGATAATTTGGATAGATTAGAGAATCATTATTAGAATTAAGTAGCATTTCATTTAATTGATAAATTGATGTATTAAAATCAAGAAATTAAGGATATATAAAACTAACATGTGCATTGATATAGACTAGTTAATTAAAGCCAGTAACACATGTTAAGTAACATTAGCATATGCTTGTTTTTTATAATAAACTTGATATTCATAATAAACTTCCATCTTACTCTGTTATGTTGAAAGTTGAAACCATTAAAATATATATGAAGCATTGATTTTAACAGCAATGAAGAATTAGTTCTCAAATTTCCAAACCTGACAGTCCAAGTACATCGTCAGATTTGTTTTCATGGTCTACATCAGTGTAGAACTTGTAAGAAATTTTATCTGGTTTCAACTGCAAGCATTCATCGATCTATTTTGCTAACCAAGCAAGTCTTCTTTAGAGCTTTAATACAGCAACATGCATAATCAGCATGAGCAACATAGTCCAAGGCACCTGATATAAAAACTATCATTGAATAAGAATTGATTTTAGAATGAGTTATTCACAATGTAGCTAGCAAATAAGGACAAACAATTCAAAGTACTTCACATTAGATGGTAGATAGACACAAGTTGACAATGACAAATACATTCACATTTGATGAAAAGTGAGAATAAACATCCAAGTCCAATCCATAGGCATTGCTCATGTCCCAAAGACAAGAGATCATGACCACAGGCGAAACTTCCTTCTTGATGAACCAAAGAAAAGAAGAACGAAGTTGAAAGTGGTTATGAAATATTCTAATTCTAAAGCTTGTGTATGCCAAAATTAAGGATCAATATTACAGCTATTACAGCTAGGATTTACCTCCAATTGTTCAATTTGTTTCCAAGGAGTTTAAATTCAGGTTACAATGCTTCAAGCTCATCTATTACATCTAGCAATCTTTGTTATTAAAAAATGACATGAAAGACACAAAATCACTAAATGCCAAAAACATAAATTGCTAAATTAAAACAAAGCTAATGTGTGAGGAGAGAATAGAAAGAATAGAGAAGAAGCTTCAAGATTCTGCTATGTGTAGAGAGCTAGAGAGAGATCTCAATCTTCTATTCTTGCCACTAACTAAACTAAACTAAACTAAACTAAACTAAGTATTCTTGCCACTGGAGATTTTGTCTCTCCAATAAGATAGTGTTCAGAAATATATACATATATATATATATATATATATATATATATATATATATAAATTTCATAAAATAAAATGCCATGAAATGAAGGATACAACTCTATCAGATTTTTTTTACCTGTTTTGATATCTCAAGTGCTATCAACTCTGCAATACCAGGTCCAGCCTTCATCAACCAAAATATTAAAGTAAGAAAGGATCATTGATATCATTTCATTTTATTTCATAGACATTTTATATTCATGCATTCTCATAAAGTTACATATGTCTAAGGTAAAATGAATAGAGCCTCAAGGGAAGGTATAAAAGGTTTTTACACTGATAGTAATACATACTAAATCTTTTTTTCCCTTCTGAAACAGTAACATGACTTTGTGAAAGATGGAAATAATGAAACAAATTTCCTAAGACACTAACCTCTCCAGCTCCCAAAAGTAAGAAGGTATGTGGTGCACGAAATTGACTCCGCAATATTCGCACAAATAGACCGGCAAGCGCACCGGGTCGTCCAAGTAATACCTCAAGTAAGTGAGGGTCGATCCCACGAGGATTGTTGGTTTGAACCGCAATGGCTACCTTGTAGATCTTAGTCAGGCGATTCGAAAAGATGGCAGTTGTTGTGAGAAATGCATAAAACAGATAAATAAATAAAACGTTACTAGATAGATGTGAGATCAGTGATGAGAGAATGGTTGAGGCTTCGGAGATGCTTCTTCCTTCTGGATCAACTTTTTTCACCATTTACTCCAATTTCTGATGATTCATTCCATGGCAGGCTATAAATGATTAACGCTGGGTCAGCGGTCATTAATCTCCTCTCCTTCAGATCAAACGCTGGGTCAGCGATCATCCAATCTGAATGAGGGTGAAGCTCTAGCAGTCCATTCCCTTGGTGATCCTACTCAAAGCGCCACAGACAAGGTTGGATCTTCCGGATCAGAGAACACTGCTCCTTGGATTCTAGCCTTTATCATAAAGGCCCTAATTGCCCCATACCTCAGCTGCACTGATGTCTCCAAGTACCCAACGAAGTCATAGATTAGCCGTCTAAGAGATGTATAATCAAGCTTGTGGTTCTGTACTATCCCGTCAAGGACTCGTAAGAACCCATGTGAAATAGGGATGACGGTCAGGTTACACTCCCAATTCATTAGGATGAAGAACGAAGATACATCTTAGAATGGAATCAAGCATAGGTTGAAATAGAATAGTGATATTATTAATCCATAAGAATCAGCAGAGTTCCTAACCTTGACCTAGGAGGTTAGTGACTTATACTGTATAAAAAAGTAATGTTCAAAAATATGGCATAAAGGTGAGGTAGAAGATCCTAAACATGGGTGATCTTTTCCTATTTATACTCATCTAACAACTAGGGATTACAGAAATAGGATAAACTAGGTTCATAGTGCGAAAATTCACTTTTGGGACCCACTTGGTGAGTGTTTGGGCTGAGCTTGGGTGAAGCCACGAGTTGGTACTCCCTCTGAGGCGTTGGACGTGAGCTTGGGATTCATGAATGGGCGTTGGACGCCAGCTGCTCGCTTTTGGGCGTTGGACGCCAGCTGCTCGCTTTTGGGCGTTAGACGCCAGGAATGAGATTGGTGGCTGGCGTTGAATGCCAGTTTTGGGCCTTTATTTTCAAAACAAAGTATAAACTATTATATATTTTTGGAAAACCCTGAATGTTAGCTTTCCATAGCCATTAAAAGCGCATCATTTGGACTTCTGCAGCTCCAGAAATGCTCCTTCGAGTGCATGGAGGTCAGAATCTGACAGCATCTACAGTCCTTTCTCTGTCTTTGAATCAGACTTTTTCCAAAGCTCCTCAATTTCAACCAGAATTTATCTGAAATTATCATAAAACACACAAACTCAAAGTAGAATCCAAAATTATGAATTTTTTGTAAAACCCGGTTAATTAACGGCTAATTAACCCATAAATGAGAATTTATTCTAGAAAGCCCAAAATGCGATTTTTGTGGCTAAATGTGATAGAGGAGATTGAGACGAGAATTTTGGTACCAATTTTATAGAATTCGGACCAAGATTGGACCGAACGGGCTAAACCGGGCCAATTGGACCCAAAGTGGGCCCTTGGCCCAACATAACTTAACCAAAACCCTAGTTTTCAGCACTCTCTCTCCTCATTTGTTACACACACAAGCTGAAATTAGAGAGAAAAGGAGGAAGAACACTCTCTCAAGTTCTCTCCTTTGCTTAATCTTCAAACCACCATAACTTTTGATCTAGAGCTTCGATTGCCGCCCCGTTTGCGGCCACGCGTTCACCGCGGAGAGCTCTACAAAACCCATACAACCAATCTTGAGGTAAGCCACAAGTTTCTGTTCGAAATCTCAGCCCCTATTTTCGAGTTTCATGGGTGAAATGTTGAGATTTTGGGTTCTTTGATGTTATAGGACCCAACTCTCTTGAAGGAGAAGGTTAATCTTGTCTCCTTGGACCTTGGGTGTGGTAAAATTCTCAACCCTAGTGTATTTTGTTGTTTTATGATGCTTGGGTTTTGAGATGTTGTGTATGGGTATGATGGTTGTGGCTTAGGTTGTGTATATGTGAATATTGGAGCTTGATTGGTGATTTTGAAAAGCTTGGAAAGGGTTTGGTGGTGAAAAATCTGTTCTTGGAGGTGTTGAGGCCTTGAGAGCTTGTGGATAAGTGGTTTGGAAGTGCTCCGGTGGAGCTTGGGAAAATCGGCTAAGGTATGGTTTCGGTTTCCCGTATCTAATATGTAATGTGGTAGGAAATACTTAGGCTAGAGGCCCTAAGATAGGCATTGAATGGTTGATGTTGTTGAATGATTGAGATATATGATGTGGTCATATATGTGATGATGATTATTGATGCCTTGATGGTATGATGTATGAGAAATATGCATGTTGTGTTATATGCTTGATGATTGGTTATGGTTGAATTGTGGGTTGAACCATGTTGATGGTGAGTATGATATTGATTGTGTAAAATGATGATTTATTGGAATTGTTGTTGTTGAGATTTGGCATGAGGAAGAGTATATGATATGTCAATATGCTTGAGTTTGAGCCACTTGGGTGAAGTGGGTTAGAATGGTGAGATAGTGTTTTTGTAAAATGTGGTAAAGTCTCAATGTGTGAGTTGATGAGGCTTGATGTTGAATTTGACATATATTGATTGATTTCAAAGAGAAGGGATGAAAATGGCATGTTTTGATTGATTTTGAAAAGAGTTGGAAATGGCTTGTTTTGAAAATGGCACTTTGTGGTTTTTATGAAAAACATGGTTTTTGGGCATACTTTGGTGGGACATAACTTGGACTACGGATCTCTGTTTTGTGTCAAATCTATTTAGAAATGAAATTGGATCCGGGATGTCCATGCCGTTCGAAGAACGGGTGAAAAACGATTTAAAATGAGAAAGTTATGTCCGTTGGAAGATTGGGGTTTAAATTGGTGAATTCTGCAGCTTTTAACTTAGAAAAATTTTAGCAGAATGACCCCTTGCGCGTGAGCGCACTTGGCGCGTGCGCGCCGTTCTTCCCGAAAATGCCATCCACGCGTGAGCTTGATGTGCGCGGGCGCGCCGATGGTGCTGCACCCAATGCCCAGCCATTTTCCAGAGAGTTATGCCAGAACTGTGCCAGTGTTGTACCTGGGGCATGAGAACACCCACGCGTACGCGTGGTTGACGCTTGCCCGTCGATTGGCAAATGTTTAATCCACGCGTTAGCGTGCATGACGCTTGCGCGTCGATGAAGTTTTGAGGCCATTCACGCGTGCGCGTGGAGTGCGCGTACGCGTGGAGTGCGCGTACGCGTGGACCTGTTTTCATCCCAAAGTTGATTTTTGAGTTTTAAAAGCCAAATTTCATACTTCTAAGCCTCCGATCTCACCACTTATATCTTAAATCATTATGATATGCCTAGCTATGAGAGAAGGAGCTAGTGGATGTGGTAACTTGCGAGTGAAGCAAGGGAAATGAATAATCAATGAGGATCATTGATGATTATGTGAGATGTGGAGGATGGTGGTGGAAGTGCTTGTTATGCCATTGGCCGAAGGGCCGTAATTGTTTATGAATTGGCTGGTTCTGGATTGAACCGTGAGCCGGAATAGCTGTGTATGCTATGGATATTGGCTGGTTCTGGATTGAACCGTGAGCCGGAATAGCTGTGTATGCTATGGATATTGGCTGGTTATGGATTTAACCGTGAGCCGGAATGGCTGATATGGATGTTGATCCATGGATGAGAATTCATGCATGTTTATGCTGAATTATTGATAATTGTGATTTGCACTTCCACTATCGGAGTTACGAGTTCCCTGGGTAGTAGCAATGGCTAGCCACCACGTGCTCCAGGTTGAGACTTGATACTCTTTTGACCCTATGTCATAAGTGTGGCCGGGCACTGTGAAAGACCCGGATGAGCTCGCCCCCGTATATATTCACCAGTGAGGGTGATGGATATAGATCATGATTATGATCAAGTTTATGATGAGTATAACTCGAGTTGGGGATGCATGACAGAGGGACAGTCCAATGGTTAGCTACCAGGACTTGTCGGGTTGGCTCTATAACCGACGGATGATATCATCAGCCACTAGGGACAGGCATTCATCATATGCATACTATATGAATTGTTTGAGATTGCCTATTTGACTGCATATAACTTGCTAATTGTCTAAATGCCTTACTTGCTCCTATTTGTATATTTCTTATTTGATATAACTGTGTTTGCTACATTATATCCTGCTGGTGGTTGGGAGGTTTGAAGGAATTGGAAAGGGAAGTATTAGTTAGTCTGAAGAATCTCTAGTCAGATGCCCTTTTTATGGTTTAGCTTGTTTATAAGCTTGGATATTATCTGGAGGAAGTTCCAGGATTGCCTTTGGCTTTCCTCCATTACTATGTATTATATATGTGGAAGCTGTTACCATGCTGGGGACCTTTGGTTCTCACCCATGCGGGTTTTGTGGTTTTCAGATGCAGGACGTGAGGTTTCCCGCTGAGGCATGCTGGAGACTTCTATACTTGCGAAGATCCTTTGTTCTCAGGGCTATGTTTTGGTTTATATGTTTTGCTTAGATACTTTTATCTCCATTAAATAATACAAACTGTGATGACTCCTCTCATGGGAGATTTTGGAGAATAGGTTTTATGTATTTGTGTCCCTTTGGGTTTCCTTTGGGATTTTCCTTATTTCTATCATATGTATATTGTTATGCTCGGACCGGTTATCTTCGCAGCCGGATCTTGAGTCTTGATATTCCTGTTTTTGACACTCCTTTGTATATATATAATTCTCGCGTTGGTTATCCTTGTTCGTAACGTTATCGATCGGAGTGTTGCGCTTTCGAGTTGCGGTTTTTGTTTACCCCTTTTTTCTACAAAGGCTCCTAGTCATAATCAATTATTCATACTACTATACGTACTAAATTTTTATTTTAGAGGTCGTAATACCTTGCCATCTCTGAATTATGACTTAAGCATAAGACTCTGCATGGTAGGGTGTTACATTATGGTATCAGAGCAGTTCGTTCCTGTAGAGCCTGAGGGATGGACTGATTATGCTTCCGTGCATTCTCTGTGTGTGTGTTATGTGCTATTAGTATATCTGCTTGATATAATTGGCATAAACGTTCATGAGCATGCATTTGGGACTTTGAAGTACTAGACTTCCGATATTGAGACTGATCAACTTAATATCGATTGTTTGGTATGTATAGGAACCAGATGGCGCCTCGTGGACGCGGTAGAGGTAGTGCGAGAGGTCGTACGAATGCTCGTGCACCGGAGAATAACCCTAATGACCCGGTGAACTTTATGACTGCGTTGGAGAACATGGCTGCTGCTATGCAAGCCACTGCTGAGGCTCTTGGTCAACAGATGAACAACCATGGTAATGATGGAGGTGGAGTTCAAGGCCCGATGACACTGGCAAACTTTTTGAAGGTTAATCCACCTAAGTTCAAGGGAACTACTAGTCCGACTGAGGCTGATACATGGTTTCAGGCTATAGAGCGAGCGCTGCAAGCGCAAGTGGTGCCTGAAGGACAGCGTGTCGAGTTTGCTACCTATATGCTTGTCGGTGAAGCGTCGCATTGGTGGCAAGGTATCCGACGTCTTCTGCAGCAGGGTGATGACTATATCACTTGGAATGTCTTCCAAGAGGAGTTCTATAAGAAGTACTTTCCGACTTCTGCTAGGACGGCTAAGGAACTTGAATTGTTACAGCTGAAGCAGGGTACTATGTCCATATCGGAGTATACTGACAAGTTTGAGGAGCTATTCAGGTTCTCTCGTATGTGCCAAGGGACTCCGGTGGAATATGAGGAATGGAAGTGTGTTAAGTATGAAGGAGGACTCCGGAGTGATATTTTCAGTTCAGTGGGACCAATGGAGATTAGGACTTTCTCCGAGTTGGTAAACAAGTGTAGGGTTGCTGAAGAGTGTGTGAAGAGGGCAACCGCTGAGAAAGGGAGTCAAAAGGGATCATTCCCGCAGAACCGAGGGAAGAGCCTTGCACCTAGAGGTCCGTCTTTCAAGAGAGGAAGCTCTTTTAGGAGGCCCAACAACAACAACAACTCCCAAGGAAAAAGGTTTGGGAAACAGCCTCAAAATGATCAAGCTTGTACTAGGTGTGGGAGTCACCATCCGGGAGCACCATGCAAGGCCGGATGGGGTTTGTGCTACACTTGTGGAAAGGCAGGGCATAAAGCTGTAAATTGTCCTGAGAAGCAGAAACAAGGTGCTGGAAAAGCACAACAGACTGGTCGGGTGTTCACCACTTCAGCTGTAGGAGCTGAGGGATCTGAGACACTCATTCGAGGTAACTGTGAAATAGCTGGTCAAACTTTAAATGCTTTATTTGATTCGGGAGCATCACATTCATTCATTGCATTTGAGAAAGCCCATGAGTTAGGATTGAAGATTGTAACTCTAGGTTATGATCTAAGAGTGTACAATGCTACCCATGAAGCCATGGTGACTAGGCTAGGATGCCGGGAAGTTTCCTTTAGGTTCAAGCAGCGTGATTTTGTTCATAATTTAATCTGCTTACCGATGATTGGTCTTGATCTTATCTTGGGATTGGATTGGTTATCTAAGAACCATGTCCTGCTTGATTGTTCTACAAAGTCGGTGTACTTTATGCCGGAAGATACGGAAGGGCCGGTCGTGGTAAATAGTTATTACTTGAATTCGATGATGGTGAACTGTTCCGGAACCGAATGTCAGGGTATCCTGTTGTTAGCAGCGGGTGTTTCGGGTGATGACCAAAGGTTGGAACAGATTCCGGTTGTGTGTGAGTTTCCGGAAGTGTTTCCTGATGATATTGATGAGTTTCCACCTAACCGAGAGGTTGAGTTTGCTATTGAATTGGTGCCCGGGGCGGGACCAATCTCAAGTGCTCCTTATAGGATGTCACCGTTAGAGATGAACGAGCTAAAGTCTCAGTTAGAGGATTTGTTGGGAAAGAACTTTATACGACCAAGTGTCTCTCCGTGGGGTGCTCCAGTGTTACTGGTAAAGAAGAAGGATGGGAGTATGCGGCTTTGTGTGGATTACAGGCAACTGAACAAGGTTACAATAAAGAATAAGTACCTATTGCCGAGAATTGATGATCTCATGGATCAGTTACAAGGAGCTGGAGTTTTCTCCAAGATCGATTTGCGATCCGGTTATCACCAGATAAGGGTGAGGGGTGAGGATATCCCTAAGACCTCTTTTAGGACTCGTTATGGTCATTACGAGTACACTGTAATGTCTTTTGGATTGACGAACGCTCCTGCAGTATTTATGGATTACATGAATAGAGTTTTCCGTCCGTTTTTGGATAAATTCGTTGTTGTCTTCATTGATGACATACTGATTTATTCCAAGACTGAAGAAGAGCATGCGGAACACTTGAGGACCGTGTTGCAGATTCTAAAGGAGAAGAAACTCTATGCAAAACTGTCGAAGTGTGAGTTTTGGAAGAGTGAGGTGAAGTTTTTGGGCCATGTGGTGAGTAAGAAGGGAATAGCCGTAGATCCAACTAAGGTGGAGGCTGTGATGGATTGGAAGCAACCAACCACCGTAACAGAGATAAGGAGTTTTCTGGGTTTAGCTGGCTATTACCGAAGGTTTATCAAAGGCTTTTCACAGATAGCTTTGCCAATGACAAAGTTAACCCGCAAAGACACTCCGTTTGTTTGGACTCCTGAGTGCGAGGAGAGCTTTCAGACATTGAAGAAAAAGTTGACCACTGCACCTGTGTTAGTGTTACCCGAGCCGAATGAGCCATTTGAGGTGTATTGTGATGCCTCATTGAAGGGTCTAGGGTGCGTGCTAATGCAGCATCGTAATGTGGTGGCGTATGCCTCACGACAGTTGAGACCTCATGAAGTTAATTACCCTACGCACGATTTGGAACTCGCTGCGGTTGTGTTTGCCTTGAAGGTGTGGAGGCATTATCTCTATGGGGTTAAGTTCCAAGTTTTCTCTGATCATAAGAGCTTGAAGTATCTCTTTGATCAGAAAGAGCTCAATATGAGGCAGAGGAGGTGGATGGAATTGTTGAAGGACTACGACTTTGAGTTGAATTACCATCCGGGAAAGGCGAACGTAGTGGCGGATGCGTTAAGTCGGAAGTCGTTATATGCGGCTTGGATGATGCTTCAAGAGGAGAAGTTGCTCAAGGGATTTGAGAGTCTGAAAATCGGTGCTCGAGAAGTATCCGGAACCTTGTGTTTGAGCCGATTAGAGATCTCAAGTGACTTTAAGTCCGAACTCCTAAAGGCTCATCAAAATGATGAAGCTTTATGGAAGGTGTTACCAGCTATTGAGCAAGGAAAACGGTGGAGAGTATCGGAAGAAAAAGATGGGTTATGGAGATTCAAGGGTAGAATCATTGTGCCTGATGTTGGCACTTTGAGGCAAGATATTCTAAAGGAGGCACACAAAAGCGGATTCTCCATTCACCCGGGAAGTACTAAGATGTACCATGATTTAAAGGCGATGTTTTGGTGGCCGGGTATGAAGAATGATGTGGCGGAATATGTATCAAGGTGCTTAACTTGTCAAAAGGTAAAGATTGAACATCAAAGACCTTCCGGGATGTTGCAACCTTTAGAGATTCCACAATGGAAGTGGGAAAGTATTGCAATGGACTTTGTGTCGGGATTGCCAAGGACTAGGGCTGGTTTTGATGCTATTTGGGTGATTGTGGACCGACTGACGAAGTCAGCTCACTTTTTACCCATTCGGATGACTTACACCCTTGAGGAGCTAGCACGGTTATACATAAAGGAGATTGTGAGACTTCATGGTGTACCTGCTACTATAATCTCTGATAGAGATCCTCGTTTCACTTCAAGGTTTTGGGGTGCATTTCAGAAAGCTTTTGGAACCCGATTAAGCTTGAGCACGGCTTACCATCCTCAAACAGATGGTCAATCTGAGAGGACGATCCAAACACTAGAGGATATGTTGAGAGCTTGTGTTTTGGACCAACCGGTGAGTTGGGATCGGTATATGCCATTAGTGGAGTTTGCATACAATAATAGCTATCATGCGAGCATCGGAATGGCTCCGTATGAGGCCTTGTATGGGAGGAAATGTCAATCTCCGCTATGTTGGTATGAAGCTGGAGAGAAAAGCTTGTTAGGGCCGGAGATGATAGCTGAGACTACTGAACAAGTCAAGAAAATCCGTGACAGGATGCTTACGGCGCAGAGTCGTCAAAAGAGTTACGCCGATCAGAGGCGAAAGCCCTTAGAATTTGAGGAAGGAGATCATGTTTTCCTTAAGGTTACTCCGACTACGGGAGTAGGTAGGGCAATTAAGGCAAAGAAGTTGAATCCTCGATACATTGGTCCATTTCAAATCCTGGAGAGGATTGGACCGGTGGCGTATCGGATGGCTCTACCACCTCATCTTTCGAACCTGCACGACGTGTTTCACGTGTCGCAGCTTCGGAAGTACACTCCTGATGCTAGCCATGTGTTGGAACCTGAGTCGGTTCAGTTGAGGGAAGATTTGACGCTTCCAGTGGCTCCAGTCAGAATTGATGATACTAGCATCAAACGGTTGCGTGGAAAAGAGGTTTCATTGGTCAAAGTGGCATGGAGTCGAGGCGGTGTTGAGGAACACACTTGGGAACTTGAGTCGGAGATGCGAACGGATTATCCGCATTTATTCTCAGGTAATTGCATTTGAATTTTGTGGGCAAAATTCCCAATTAGGTGGGTAGAATGTAAAACCCGGTTAATTAACGGCTAATTAACCCATAAATGAGAATTTATTCTAGAAAGCCCAAAATGCGATTTTTGTGGCTAAATGTGATAGAGGAGATTGAGACGAGAATTTTGGTACCAATTTTATAGAATTCGGACCAAGATTGGACCGAACGGGCTAAACCGGGCCAATTGGACCCAAAGTGGGCCCTTGGCCCAACATAACTTAACCAAAACCCTAGTTTTCAGCACTCTCTCTCCTCATTTGTTACACACACAAGCTGAAATTAGAGAGAAAAGGAGGAAGAACACTCTCTCAAGTTCTCTCCTTTGCTTAATCTTCAAACCACCATAACTTTTGATCTAGAGCTTCGATTGCCGCCCCGTTTGCGGCCACGCGTTCACCGCGGAGAGCTCTACAAAACCCATACAACCAATCTTGAGGTAAGCCACAAGTTTCTGTTCGAAATCTCAGCCCCTATTTTCGAGTTTCATGGGTGAAATGTTGAGATTTTGGGTTCTTTGATGTTATAGGACCCAACTCTCTTGAAGGAGAAGGTTAATCTTGTCTCCTTGGACCTTGGGTGTGGTAAAATTCTCAACCCTAGTGTATTTTGTTGTTTTATGATGCTTGGGTTTTGAGATGTTGTGTATGGGTATGATGGTTGTGGCTTAGGTTGTGTATATGTGAATATTGGAGCTTGATTGGTGATTTTGAAAAGCTTGGAAAGGGTTTGGTGGTGAAAAATCTGTTCTTGGAGGTGTTGAGGCCTTGAGAGCTTGTGGATAAGTGGTTTGGAAGTGCTCCGGTGGAGCTTGGGAAAATCGGCTAAGGTATGGTTTCGGTTTCCCGTATCTAATATGTAATGTGGTAGGAAATACTTAGGCTAGAGGCCCTAAGATAGGCATTGAATGGTTGATGTTGTTGAATGATTGAGATATATGATGTGGTCATATATGTGATGATGATTATTGATGCCTTGATGGTATGATGTATGAGAAATATGCATGTTGTGTTATATGCTTGATGATTGGTTATGGTTGAATTGTGGGTTGAACCATGTTGATGGTGAGTATGATATTGATTGTGTAAAATGATGATTTATTGGAATTGTTGTTGTTGAGATTTGGCATGAGGAAGAGTATATGATATGTCAATATGCTTGAGTTTGAGCCACTTGGGTGAAGTGGGTTAGAATGGTGAGATAGTGTTTTTGTAAAATGTGGTAAAGTCTCAATGTGTGAGTTGATGAGGCTTGATGTTGAATTTGACATATATTGATTGATTTCAAAGAGAAGGGATGAAAATGGCATGTTTTGATTGATTTTGAAAAGAGTTGGAAATGGCTTGTTTTGAAAATGGCACTTTGTGGTTTTTATGAAAAACATGGTTTTTGGGCATACTTTGGTGGGACATAACTTGGACTACGGATCTCTGTTTTGTGTCAAATCTATTTAGAAATGAAATTGGATCCGGGATGTCCATGCCGTTCGAAGAACGGGTGAAAAACGATTTAAAATGAGAAAGTTATGTCCGTTGGAAGATTGGGGTTTAAATTGGTGAATTCTGCAGCTTTTAACTTAGAAAAATTTTAGCAGAATGACCCCTTGCGCGTGAGCGCACTTGGCGCGTGCGCGCCGTTCTTCCCGAAAATGCCATCCACGCGTGAGCTTGATGTGCGCGGGCGCGCCGATGGTGCTGCACCCAATGCCCAGCCATTTTCCAGAGAGTTATGCCAGAACTGTGCCAGTGTTGTACCTGGGGCATGAGAAC
Source organism: Arachis hypogaea (assembly GCF_003086295.3). NCBI lineage: Eukaryota > Viridiplantae > Streptophyta > Magnoliopsida > Fabales > Fabaceae > Arachis > Arachis hypogaea. Next base: position 128,248,632 of record NC_092054.1, on the reverse strand, counting down.
ACCCACGCGTACGCGTGGTTGACGCTTGCCCGTCGATTGGCAAATGTTTAATCCACGCGTTAGCGTGCATGACGCTTGCGCGTCGATGAAGTTTTGAGGCCATTCACGCGTGCGCGTGGAGTGCGCGTACGCGTGGAGTGCGCGTACGCGTGGACCTGTTTTCATCCCAAAGTTGATTTTTGAGTTTTAAAAGCCAAATTTCATACTTCTAAGCCTCCGATCTCACCACTTATATCTTAAATCATTATGATATGCCTAGCTATGAGAGAAGGAGCTAGTGGATGTGGTAACTTGCGAGTGAAGCAAGGGAAATGAATAATCAATGAGGATCATTGATGATTATGTGAGATGTGGAGGATGGTGGTGGAAGTGCTTGTTATGCCATTGGCCGAAGGGCCGTAATTGTTTATGAATTGGCTGGTTCTGGATTGAACCGTGAGCCGGAATAGCTGTGTATGCTATGGATATTGGCTGGTTATGGATTTAACCGTGAGCCGGAATGGCTGATATGGATGTTGATCCATGGATGAGAATTCATGCATGTTTATGCTGAATTATTGATAATTGTGATTTGCACTTCCACTATCGGAGTTACGAGTTCCCTGGGTAGTAGCAATGGCTAGCCACCACGTGCTCCAGGTTGAGACTTGATACTCTTTTGACCCTATGTCATAAGTGTGGCCGGGCACTGTGAAAGACCCGGATGAGCTCGCCCCCGTATATATTCACCAGTGAGGGTGATGGATATAGATCATGATTATGATCAAGTTTATGATGAGTATAACTCGAGTTGGGGATGCATGACAGAGGGACAGTCCAATGGTTAGCTACCAGGACTTGTCGGGTTGGCTCTATAACCGACGGATGATATCATCAGCCACTAGGGACAGGCATTCATCATATGCATACTATATGAATTGTTTGAGATTGCCTATTTGACTGCATATAACTTGCTAATTGTCTAAATGCCTTACTTGCTCCTATTTGTATATTTCTTATTTGATATAACTGTGTTTGCTACATTATATCCTGCTGGTGGTTGGGAGGTTTGAAGGAATTGGAAAGGGAAGTATTAGTTAGTCTGAAGAATCTCTAGTCAGATGCCCTTTTTATGGTTTAGCTTGTTTATAAGCTTGGATATTATCTGGAGGAAGTTCCAGGATTGCCTTTGGCTTTCCTCCATTACTATGTATTATATATGTGGAAGCTGTTACCATGCTGGGGACCTTTGGTTCTCACCCATGCGGGTTTTGTGGTTTTCAGATGCAGGACGTGAGGTTTCCCGCTGAGGCATGCTGGAGACTTCTATACTTGCGAAGATCCTTTGTTCTCAGGGCTATGTTTTGGTTTATATGTTTTGCTTAGATACTTTTATCTCCATTAAATAATACAAACTGTGATGACTCCTCTCATGGGAGATTTTGGAGAATAGGTTTTATGTATTTGTGTCCCTTTGGGTTTCCTTTGGGATTTTCCTTATTTCTATCATATGTATATTGTTATGCTCGGACCGGTTATCTTCGCAGCCGGATCTTGAGTCTTGATATTCCTGTTTTTGACACTCCTTTGTATATATATAATTCTCGCGTTGGTTATCCTTGTTCGTAACGTTATCGATCGGAGTGTTGCGCTTTCGAGTTGCGGTTTTTGTTTACCCCTTTTTTCTACAAAGGCTCCTAGTCATAATCAATTATTCATACTACTATACGTACTAAATTTTTATTTTAGAGGTCGTAATACCTTGCCATCTCTGAATTATGACTTAAGCATAAGACTCTGCATGGTAGGGTGTTACATTTTTCACTAAAACCTATGAGAACATAATAAAATTTAAACAAAACATATCAAAAACTATATGAAAATGATGCCAAAAAGCATATAAAATATCGCTCATCAGTATGGTCAGTTAAGGTTCCCCTAACTAATTTTAAAGAAGCAAGCAATATTGCTAATACCATAGATGCTGTACCCTAAAAATAAACCAAAGAAGATTAGTCATTAAGTAACCTCAAATAGAATAAGCAACTGCATTAACATTTGCTACCTAAATATCATCATTGAAAACAAGATGAGATGAACTATATTTTGCAAGCAGACTGAACGTATTATGATTCACGAAGTCTTCAAACTGAAGATGAACGAGCAAAATCAAGAAAACATTTGAAAATAATCCAGATATTGGAGTGTTGAATCTGATATACCAACAGTCATTAAACTTTTCGACCGAAGATTCACGAATTGGAATGCAAACCATACAATGCTTGAGTTAATTCTAAGATCTAAAACATTTCTCAGAGTCCAATGTCTTAATTAATAAATTTAAACCCTATATTATGAATTCAGTGAGAAGAAATTTATCCAATATTGAAAACACAGGGTTGATGTTTAGACATTAGAGTAGCGAAATCAAAACCCTAAAACACTGATGACAAGAATAAAAATTGAATACCTTGTCAGAAGTGTTGTTTGATCATCTCTGCTATTTCCTTCTCAGCTTGCTGCTTCTGTTTCTCTGACCTCTCTCTCCCATTTCTGCGCACAAAAAAATCGTCGGAATCGGCCTTTGAAGAAGGAGAAGGAGAAAGGGAAGGGAAGGGGAAAGATACCTTGATGTAGACATTCTCTTTGGCCTGCTCTTCTTCGCTGACAACCCTACCTTTGTCGCTGTAGAAGCGAGAGAAAGCACCGTGAGATTTTGAGTCCAAAAGACAACAGCGACGACGTCAAAGCTGGAGAAGGCGAGATGATGGCTGTGAGTCTAGAAGATGATGGCGACGGCATCGAGATTGGATAAGACAATGACTGTTTGAGGGGGAAAAGTGTAGCTCAGTAACTATTTGAGGTGAGAACGGTGACTGGTGAGGGTGAGTTAGGGTTAGTGAGGATAGAATAATTCAGTAAATATTTTAAATTAGCGACCGATTTAGTGACTGATTAGTTATAAAGTTATTATACCGCGGTCACTAAATCGGTGGCTATTTTAATTATTAGCATCCGATTTAGCGACCACCAGTTTCATGACCAATATTTTTTAGCTTATTTTTCTATTAGTTGCAAAATCGGTCACTAAATTAAAAAATAGCAACCGATTTTGTGACCAACAATCCCAAGCATTAGTTTCTCATTTCGGTTGCTAATTCGGTCGCTAAGTTAAAAAATAGCGATCGATTTTATGTTACTTGTATAAAAACCTTACAGATCTGATGGTTGTAGTAAGGTAAATTGGTTGTTTGTAGTAATTTCAGAGCTTTTATACGGTAATGATAATGTAGATGCTTTTACAACCTGTGACATAGTCATAGGCCTTACTGATAATGTTTTTGTTGGTAAAAGAGTAATCTGTAAATCCTTTTCTTGTTTTTGGTCAAAAGGCTGACCATAATCTTCACTAGAAGCTGTTTTTTGATTCACTGTTTCCCTGCAAAAATTCTTGAGTAAGAAAGTCAGGAAGCGAATTTAATTCACCTTTTATGTGTTCAATGGTAAAATAAAAACATGATAGAATAGCTTGCCATCTTGCAAATATTTGTTTTGAAACTAGATTTTAACATCATTTTTAAAAACGCTAGGAAGTGCTTTACAATCTATTCTTATTATAAATGTTTTATCACTACTACATAATTGATTTTTACTAACATTTAAAAAATGTTACTAAATCATATTAAAATGTTACCCATGTATATTAGTAACATTTTAACAAATGCTAAATATACCCTATGTTACTAAATAGTTTTACTAACATTCTTCTAAAGATTTAATAATATTTAGTAAAAATATTACAAAAGATATTCTATAGCAATATTATAAGAAATGTTACAATAGACATTTCTTGGTAACACTTAGAGAAATGTTACAATAGATATTTTTTGTAACACTTAGAAAAATGTTATCATAGATATTTTGTGTAACACTTAAAAAATATTACAATAGATATTTTATGTAACACTTGAAAAAATGTTACCATAAATATTTTTGTAACACTTGGAAAAATGTTACGATAGATATTTTTTGTAACACTTAAAAAATGTTACAAAAGATCTTTAGTAATATTTTTTTAGTTATATTATACTATTTTTTATTTTATATTATACACAATATAAATATACTAAAATTAATTATCACAACATGAATTCACAAATTCACAATAAAATTTTTATAGCCTCTTTTATTAATCAATAATCATTGTACAAGTTTGCTTCATGATGCAAATAAAATAAGAAAAAAATACTTATAGCACTTAAACTCTATATATATATATATATAAAAGAAAAGTGATACACAAGTACATAAAACATGAGTAATTGGCAATCTGAACTATGAAGCACTAACTTAGTCTCCCCAGCTTCCTGCAGCACGCAGAGACCAGAAACCTGCAAAAAACCCATCACTACCTTCTTATGCAATTGAACATATTAAGACAAAAACAACATAGAGTCACCTATACATATGTTCCACTTGTCAAACACATGTACTGTGATAAGGGGAAACTTTTGACATATAACATACAACATTTTGTGCATTCCTTCCATATACATAGAGGATAAGAAAAAAATTGCAGATCTTAAGGTTATGTCAAAATAGACCATGTGAAGAAATGTAACAAAAAAAGACAAGGATAATTTCTGCCAAAGATGCAAACCCGGATGACATCTAAGATATCAGGAAGTTGACTCTTTGATTCGTCAACAGGTCCTGTAATTCAAATAGTATTATATATCTAGTTCAAGCGACATCAATTTAAACACAACAAAAAAATAACTAGAAAGGAAACCAAATATACCAAGTAATACAAATAAGTGGTGTGCTGGAGCATCTGCCATCAACTGCAAATCATTTGGAGAATTTTTGTAATGTGAAGCAACATACAAGGCCATCATTCGCTGCAAGAATATCAATATATTAGTATAACAAATAAATACAGGCATAATTATTTATCATTCTATCCAAAATCATCAGATAATTCTGGTTTTTACCTGCAAAAATAATTCACTATCTTTGTGGTAGGAAAATAGGGTGTCCCGATTAACATAGTATAGATCACACTCACTGAGTAGAGGTAACCTAATTGCAGAATGAAGAACCATAAGTAGAAAGGAAAAAAGGAAGTTTCCAATATGGTATGAAAAACACTGGTTATAACCTGCTAAGATTAGGGATGGCACTTGAAACATCTAAGCATAGCAGAGTGTTAAGCCAATTCTCTATGGGATCCCCAGAAGCATATCTGATGGACTCATTCAGTTCTATTTTCTTAAATAGAGAACCTGAAAGATAGAACTCATAATTTAGCAATAACAAGCATGCACTTCTAAAAAATGGTAACCAAGATATAATGAGTTGTGTTAAAAAACTGTTACAGGATTCTCACAATTCAACAAAATAGTTATTAATAAAGGGATTGAAAGTATGAAATTACCCAGAACGAAGAAAATCATAGAGTTGACATATCTCCATCAGAATCTGAAATCAATGGAAGAAGGAAGTGATAGCAGCAAACACAACAACAAGAAGCCGACCAAGAGAAAAGCAGTGTTCACCAAAGTGGATAAGCTCAAACCTGGTACCACCGGTCACACCTTGGTCGCTAATGTTTTATCTTCAAACACTGTTCTCCACAAAGGAAGACCCACCCCTTCTTCTGTTCGCCCCACTCTCATCACCAAGTGCCTCATCAGCGACGAAACCGGCATCATCATCTTCACCGCTCGCAACCAACAAGGTCTTCATTTCACTACCTTTCTAGACTTGATCAACATCCGTCATCATAAAGCTTGTGCTAACCTGGGAAAGAAAATTACATGAAGACCGTCGATAATGGATCTCTTTCCCACATCTTGCATATCACATATTTGTCTAAAACGAACATTTTAACAACACATACATTGAAGGCAGTTATAATCATTCACATATTCTGCAGCTACAATACATAAAATAGAATGGCAGCCAATAAGATTTGATAGGTCTTGCTCAATATGATTGATTCCTGAACCACATTTCCCAGGAGGCAAAAGTAGTTCTCCTTTAGAAATATAACTAAGAAAAAAATCACCATAATAATGTAAATGAACAAGCAGAAATCAGCATTAAAAGAATACCTTAGCTGCCCGGCAAATTCTCAAGTAATTGTCTAAAAGCTTCATGGCCTGTTCTTTTTCCTCTCTTCTAATAGCAAAGACCACTTCAGGATTAGCCTGAGATGCTGGTAACTTCCCTATTGCTCAAAGATACCAAGTTTAAACCAATCAAATTCATGGGATACCAACTTGGAAATGGAATCTGCATTGTATTTGTACCGTGTTATGTGAGACTGCATTTGGGACCTTGGAATCAATCCGCTTAGAAATTAGATCACAATCCATTTAGTCCTTGAGAAATCAAAATGGCTTACATAGTCTTTGATAATTGAAAATGTTATTTATATAAGCCCATTCACGAGTCCCTATAAAGCACTAATGTCTCCAATTTTATTAATTTCCAGTGGCTAAGCTGAGCATTTTTATTCCTTTAGTTACTAATGTGTTTGTGTTTTCTATTTATGGATGAGTTACTCCTAGAAACTATATTGGTTTGGGTTTTGCCTTAATTGGATTAAATGGATGTAGATTAGTAGGCTCATGAGTCATGACTCAATTTGCTAGCCCTAGTATAACTTGTTCTATCCAAGGATGTGAACACTAAAGATGGTATCCTCATCAAACAATTTCTGGGACTGTCTGAAGATGCATGAGTAATGATATATATGATAACAAGTGAGAAAAATATGATGCACATGAACATTGTATAAAAAAAATTAATCTTTTTCTCCCCATTGTCATTCTTTTCTTCATTCACGAAAGATAATGTTGAATGGAAGCACATTCACCAAAATGAATAATAAATCAAATTAATCTTCAACTTTATTAATGAGATATTTTATTCAATGAAATCAAAGCACCAAATTAAATTAGTAGCTAATTTGATGTGTATAGCTAACATGCTTGGTTAAACTATGGATGAAGACTTACATGTAGTAGTAGTTGTACATGAGTTTGGTTTTGTGCTCCCTTGATTTCCACTAAATTTATTCTGCATCCAATTGAGGAACTGCAAAAATAATTCATACAAATCTATCATATCATTTTTACATCAATAAAATTTAGTAAAAAAGTTTAGATTCAAGGCTTCGGAAATTTGTTAAATAATTGTGCTACAACAAACGAACATTTTAAGTAAAGTTGGTTCAAGAGACAATCAATTTCTTTGAAGAAATTAATATAAAAAAAAAGAGTGATGCAAGCAAACACATAGTATCCTTTCACACTAGATAAGCTGTTTAATCTCTCAGTGAACGTTTTCACTCTATGATTGGAGTACAGGTCTCCAATTCATGCCACAAGAAATCATTGTAATACTAGTATAATGCTACTTAAATTCAAATAAACAATTTAATTAAAACCTAAATTCAAAACCTAACTACTAAATAATCAATTAAAAACCTAAATTAACTAATAATTATACAATAAATTAATTACAGATTAATTATCAAGTAAAGATTAAAGAGGATTGAAGGAGCAAGAAGATAACTGAACAAAAGAACTGAAACTCACCAAGCCGTGGGATGAGCAAACGATGAAATCGGCGAGAGATGACTGCGCAGTGAGAAGACGATGGCGTAGGTAAGAAGAGGACAGCACAACGGCAGTGCAGGTGACGAGAGAATGAAATAGAGGCGTGAAATTAAGTATGCATGATTCAGATCTGGATCAAAGTCAATAAGAGATGAGAAATTGAAGAACAAAGTGATTCAAATTGCGATTGAGAAGAGAAAAAATGCTAACCAAAATTGAGAAGAGAATCTGAATCTGGAAAAGGATTCAGATTGCGATTGGGATCGAGGAAGAAGATGAAGTGCAGAGGAAGGAGATGCGATGGAACTTGGAACTTGGAAGTGGTTTTCTCCATTGTGAAGAATGTAAAAGAGATTAAAAAATGATGTCTTAGTATAATTTTCACATGTTTACATATGTGGTAACATTTAGATCTAGTTTTTCTTTTTTTTTTCAAGAAAAAATATATTTTTTAACATTTATTTATAAATGTTACTAAAAGTATAATTTTATTAATATAGCTAACATTTTAAAAAATGTTAGATAAAAAGTGTTAGCAAATATCTAAATTCTAGTAGTGTGTTGAATAAATCTTCTTGAAATTTTTTGACACATAATACAATAACTAATATTTTTTTTTGACGGTTGCATAATTTTTTTGTGCATTATTCCACATACCTGAGTGATATTTTACAACTTGTTCTTTTGAGCTATTAAGAGGTACTTGTTTAAGAATTCCTCCATATCCTAGTTCTGAGGCATCC